>NW_025943316.1:0-695 GCF_000764305.2 Hyalella azteca | reverse complement strand
AGTGCAAAATAACATATAAACAAGGTGAAAAAAAATATTTACATTTTATTTTCAATATTAATTGTTTTATTGATGGTGCATTTAATAACATAACGAAAATGTAATCTGCTTAAATAACATGGTAAAACAATTAAACTGTATACATTTTTAATCCACTCAAATTCGACCACAAAGAATAGAAATACAACAATTTCAAATGACCGATTTAAACATGTTCCCCCACTTAGATTTTCTTACATTTTTTTGTGGAAGTACTACACTGTGTGTAGATAATATCCCCACAAAAAGAAATTCTGTTGCAATTTTTTCTAGGTCCATCCTTTTCTATACACAGAATGACCGGACTAGTCCAGTCATTCTGTGTATGGACCTAGAAAAAATTGCAACAGAATTTCTTTTTGTGGGGATATTATCCACACATAATGTAGTACTTCCAACAAAAAATGTAAAAAAATCTAAGTGGGGGAAGAGTCTAAAAAATAAATTAACATTTTGGGTATTTATTTTTTAACTTTTTCCTAGCATACTGCACCTACTGTTGTACTAAAGTGTATCATTTTTAATTTTCCTTTAAATAAATCATCAAATATATGTTCACAGAGTTTAATGAGATTTGAATACATTAAATGTCTTAAAATTAGATATGGTTTAAATATCATATATAAGTGTAAATAGTCCACTGTAAGAAATTCATA
>NW_025943315.1:0-412 GCF_000764305.2 Hyalella azteca | reverse complement strand
ATGCTCCTGCATAGCTTCGTCTAGTCTGTTTTTGAAGATGTTCATACTCGGAGCTTCAACGATGCTATCAGGGAGGCTGTTCCACATGTCGGTGGAACTCAATAAATCTCAATAAATTATTTTCTCAATATATTTTTTCTCTTCATCTCAACAAATTATTTTACGGCGAAATATTAGATTTCTCATCGCGACAAAATGGGCCTCCAAAATATTGCATTTCCAGTCAATATATTATCCCAAATATTATTCTTACAAATAATTCTCAACACCAACGTATTGTAAGGCGATGCAAGTATAGCGGAAGCCTGGCTGCCATACTCTCATCTACCAAGGGTATACATTTAAAAGAACTTTTCACAGAGTCGTTGAAATCATTATTATTACATTTAGGAAAGGTTATGTATTGATTTAT
>NW_025943314.1:0-1851 GCF_000764305.2 Hyalella azteca | reverse complement strand
GACCTCTGTCTGGATCTTACCTGGCGCCCATGAATGAAGGACGAAATATAATCTGACTTTAGGAACCAATTCAATTTATTAAGCCCACTGATGTTGAGTAATCAAGGAATACTAATCCCAAGATTTGTCGCAGTACTTGTACCCTTAAATTCCAGACGCTACATTCCAGTCACGATGCAACAACGTCAAAAATTGTATAGGTCCATATATGAAAAAATTTTGATATGCCTGAGCGGGAGAAGGCAGGGACCTTCTAATCAAAATCATTTCTAGTAAACGTCAGTTATTAGCTAGCAGAGTCAGTTATATTAGGCCGTATGTTGATCATAAGGCCCAAGAAGAGAACCACCACACGTACGCTGGTGCACTGACGTAAGGAGTGGCTGCGCAGTAGCGAAATGGACAGAGCGATTAAGCCAGGAGGGGAGACTCGTCTATTGTGTGAGCTGCCGTACGTCAAACTCCTTGGCTTCGCGTCAAAGGAGTTATGTGCTGTTTTCGTTTCAAAGAATGCAGTCAGACGTGAAGCAGTTTAACCTTAAACATTGCATTTTCAGTAAATAATTGTTGTTTTTCGCAACGTCACATCGCAGGTAACAGTTGCTTACATCATAAAAAACGAAAACCATTTGCAACGAAATTCATTATCGTTTGAAAAATTAAGCGTGACCTCCAAAATAGTCCAAGAAGAGTATTTAGGTGTCTCAGCATAGACATTCTTAGCCATATACTGAAGTCTGACAATGTAAGCCGGAGCGTTTTTGGACTCGATACATTCACTCGGGGAAACGAATTAATCGGATAAGGCTCATTTGAGCATCTTGAAAAAAACTGAGACTTCTATAAGGCTTTGTTTTTTGCACGTTAACTGTAGTCCCTTGAATATTTTGCAAATTTTTAATTTATCTAAGAGGTAACGAAACTTGTCTTGGCCAATTTATCTAACGAATACTAATTGGACGACGCCATCTGAAATCTCAAAGTGTTATTCATATTCAGTAGTTATTTCGTTTGTATTAAATGGTATTTAGTTATAAATACGGTGCCCTAACGGAAAGATGAACACGATGTCAATGCAATGATATTCAGCGTATCGCGTCAAACTGCTTATTCAAAAAGCATTGTACTCGTGCCTTCACGTAGGCTCTCGTACTGTATGACATACGGTGTAATCAATTCGTTTACAAGGTGATGAAGAAACTCAAAACCTTTCAGGGATTCAATCGTTTCCTTTAGAATTTAGATCTGCCTTGGCCTCGAAGATTTCCTTCATAAATTTATTTATTGATTGTGAACGAAAACCGAGTTGATGGTGAACGAAAAAAATGATAGAAGAATTATCCTAAACGGTTAGAATGTTCTGTCCTTGCTTAAAAGCGATACAAAAGGATATGCATTCAATCTGAATTCATTCAGACACGTAGATATTTGCACACGGGTATCTTGTACATTAGGAAAGCCGTAGAAAACACTTGTCATTCGGAAGGTAGTCTAATTCGTGAAAAATATTCGTATTTTTAATTAAAATATTTTAAAAATCTGGCTGAATTTGAAAACGTAAGAGTCATTACAAACTTTATGCTAGTAACCGCTGCAATAACTGCACAAAATGCAATTTACGTTAATCTAAATCATTGTTAACTTTTATAATTGTAATTAAGTAGTTGCTCATTTTCTAAACAATTTACTCAGCAAATGCAATTAAAAATTTATGAATAATTTTACTAAGACTAGCACGGATAATTTGAGGTCAAAGATATACTTTACATAGAAAAGTGAAGTCTTCTTTTTTCCTTCCAGCATGTTTTGATTTAATATGAGGATAGTTATTAGTTATCATTACGGAACGAG
>NW_025943313.1:0-382 GCF_000764305.2 Hyalella azteca | reverse complement strand
ACTCATGAGTCGGTGAGTCATGTCTTCACAACTTTACTCATGAGTCGGTGAGTTTTATACTCACCGACTATAGTATATTATTACCCATGAGTCGGCCTTATTCATGAGTCGATGAGTCTTGTATTCGCTTTATTCATGAGTCTTTAGTATTCTTAGCATATGTTTCAGACGTAGCAGTCCCAGGCCACGCTGGTGAGTCATGCTCTTCACGCTTATACATGAGTCGGTGAGTCATAAATTCCTGCTCTTCACTCTACTCATGAGTCGGTGAGTCATGTATGCACTTTATTCATGAGTCAATGAGTCACCTAACGCTCTGATGAAAGTTAGGAAGTTAGTTAGGATAACAACCATGTTAAGAGGGATTTCCATCAGGATAACA
>NW_025943312.1:0-15138 GCF_000764305.2 Hyalella azteca | reverse complement strand
CTCTGTGCGTGCGTGATAACCGGTGAAGAACATGTATGAAAATGTTGGTTTATTGTGAAATCTACCGAGCCTAGTTGGCATACGGTGACTGCAGATATCGAATTACTATCTCTTGATAAATTGCATGGTATTCAATTACGAATGGCTGACATGTGGTGCAAGATGACGAAAGATTTTAAAGCTGAAAAGTAGCACCTAATTGTTGTTAATGCCGGTATTTCGTACTTCTAAAAAATTTTCCCAATGTCGATATCAAGTGATCTACATCATTTCTTCTCGTTTGTTGAATGTCGTGTCTAGTGAACGTGATGGCTTATGCTGTATTCTTTGGTATTAGATTAATAATCGAGTGTGAATTTGACCATCAAATTTTTTTTATTTTTTTTTTTATCAAATGTGTTCTTCTCAATTAACGCCTTAATTTATTGATCTTTTTTCATGACGATTTCTCGATTTGCAATTAATGTGTTGATATAAATACCAAATGCAAATCGGCCATAGCCTTTTCATATCTAGATTCAAAAATTAATTTGAAGCTGTTGAAACGTATTACCTTAACAGGTAGGACGGTTGAGGTTACGCTGAACTTACGTTGATGTTAGTTCTTGCATCGAAATATAATGATATAATTTTTGCTACATCGGTTAATAGGGGTTTGAGAATTTTTTGGTTAAGGAAGGAGATAACCGATCATTTAATCTTGTTTATAAGACTTATGATTGAGGACTACTGCATTAATTATTTTTATCCTATTTTTACGCTTTGCTCTGCCCTTTGCATTATTGATGTGTGTATATTCAGTGTCTTAACATGTTACTGAATTTTTGTCAGAAATAGTTGTACCAGAATATAGAATAATGTTCATAAATGTGTTATTGCTGATTATTGCTACTATGTATGATGCATAAAGCCAGTAGTATATCATACTCTAAGCGGCGTTTCTGCCAATCCATCTCTTTTGCATAGGTTATGTAAATGTGTAAAAAAGTATAATAAACGTTTAATTGTGCGGACAGAATTCTTTAGTTATCCCCGAAAGAAAATAAAGTAAGCCTGAAGAGAGCAGGTATAGGGCAGCGTATGGGGCGTGTCGGCTGTAAGTGAGCCGAAGCCCGGCAGGACTGATTCGTTGCAGCCGAGCGCCAGCGCCCAAATAAGGCCTTACGCAGAACGTTTTGAACCCCGTCCCAGTCAAAATTAGAAGCAGTGTGAAAGCTGGGCCGGCGCTGAACCAAGAGCATGATAGAAGCATCAGGGAAGCAGGAATCCAGCAAGGATATCCGCTTATTAAGGTGTTCAAAACGTTCTGCGTAAGGCCTTATTTGGGCGCTGGCGCTCGGCTGCAACGAATCAGTCCTGCCGGGCTCCGGTTCACTTACAGCCGACACGCCCCATACGCTGCCCTATACCTGCTCTCTTCAGGCTTACTTCATTTTCTTTCGGGGATAACTAAAGAATTCTGTCCGCACAATTAAACTTTTATTATAATTTTTTACACATTTACATAACCTATGCAAAAAAGATGGATTGGCAGAAACGCCGTTTAAGAGTATGATATACTACTGGCTTTATGCATCATACATACTCGCAATAATCAGCAATAGCACATTTATGAACATTATTCTATATTCTGGTACAACTATTTCTGACAAAAATTCAGCAACATGTTAAGACACTGAATATACACATATCAATAATGCAAAGGGCAGAGCAAAGCGTAAAAATAGGATAATAATAATTAATGCAGTAGTCCTCAATCATAAGTCATATAAACGAGATTAAATGATCGGTTATCTCCTTCCTTAACCAAAAAATGCTCAAACCCCTATTAACCGATGTAGCAAAAATTATATCATTATATTTCGATGCAAGAACTAACATCAACGTAAGTTCAGCGTTACCTCAACCGTCCAACCTGTTAAGGTAATACGTTTCAACAGCTTCAAATTAATTTCTGAACCTAGATATGAAAAGGCTATGGCGATTTGCATTTGGTATTTATATCAACATATTAATTGCAAATCGAGAAATAGTCATAAAAAAGATCAATAAATTATGGCGTTAATTTAGAAAAACACATTTGATAAAATAAATAAAAAAAATTTGATGGTCAAATTCACACTCGATTATTAATCTAATACCAAAGAATACAGCATAAGCCATCACGTTCACCAGACACGACATTCAACAAACGAGAAGAAATGATGTAGATCACTTGGTATCGACATTGGAAAATTTTTTAGAAGTACGAAATACCGGCATTAACAATAATTAGGTGCTACTTTTCAGCTTTAAAATCTTTCATCATCTTGCACCACATGCGAGCCATTCGTAATTGAATACCACGCAATTTATCAAGAGATAATAATTCGATATCTGCAGTATCCGTATGCCAACTAGGCTCGGTAAATTTCTCAATAAACCAACATTTTCATACATGTTCTTCACCGGTTATCACGCACGCACAGAGGTGCCTCTGCATGGTGGAAGACGTAGGAGAGGAGAGATGGGTCGCCGGAGTGTCTGGAGAGAGAGGGAAGGGATAGGTCGTCTTTGTTGTTGTTAGTTGCCGGGGTCTGCTCGGCGGCGCCCCAGTAAAGGCGGTGGCTCCGGGGGAGGAGGAGGGAGCGGGAGATCCAGTCCAAGTACTATATCGGAGAAGGATGGGAGTGATGTGAGGGACGCCGCAGTCGGTCCAGGGTTAGACCAAAGGTCCAGTGGGGTGCGATGGGCAGCTGAAGAGGTGATGGGTGATATGATCCGTTGCACTGCACTCACGCAGGGCTGAGAGGGCTTTTTACTGCTCGAATGCGAGCAAGGTACAAGTTAAGTCGCGGTGAGTAGCCAGAGCGGAGCTGGGAGAGCGCTTCTGGCTGCTCTGGGAAGGAACTGCTCGCTGGAAGAGATAGAGGGGGGCAGGGATCAGCCACATCTTGCTAGGAGCTGCTGAGGACAGGTAGGAGGAGACAGCTGAGATGTGCAGGGTGCTGAGGGCAACGGAGTAGGAGTCAAGGGGGAGGGACCCCTTCTCCAGTAAGTAAGACACCGAAGGGAGGAAGCGGGTCTGAATCGTGAAGCTTCATGGAGTGGGGCCCCGAAAGACCTCAGCTTCGTTGTGCAGGTGGGGAGCTGGGGACATTTGAAGAAATCCATGTGGCTATGCGGAGAGCAGAATTCTGGATGGTTGGTAACTTAGAGATTGCCGAAGAAGAGGCATTAGAACCACACTGGGGCAGCGTAGGTGATGAGGGACTTATTGAAGGCCTTGAAAGTCCCAAGGAGGGTTTTCTTCTGCTTTCACCAGCTGGTTCAGGCAAGGGATTTGAGGATGTTGAGGCGCGGGCGGACTCTCTGCCTCACACAGTTCTGAAATGCCATTCAAAATTAACAACAAGAATTGGCTCAACACAATAGCCATCAGTGCTTGAAAGGTAGAAACTATAGAAACATTCCATATAAATTCATTGAACTCCAGCACATAATTTTAATAAATTGAAGCCAACAAGTTTCAGCAGTTTATATAGGCCATTTAACAAAATAAGAGGAATAAGTCAGATGACAACACATAAAAATGTCCCAAATTATTACTGCAAGTTCTCTTGGAACTTTATGCCATTGATACTACCAGCTTTTAAAGTTTCACTATGTAAACCTGCACAGAATTGACGCTTTATTCAAATAAATATTCTCCAAATAGAATTTAGTCCCATTGCCAAATACTAAATCCATTCATCAAAGACCTTTCTTTGTAACAACTGTGTCAATATTTAATATTGCAACAAACTATGAGAGTCTGCAAATAATATTGGATCACACTGCACAAAGATCATCAATCATCAATGTTATATCATGTCAAACTGTCAAAGCACAGCACATTGTTTGATTTGAAAACAAGATATTGGATATTTCACTAATATTTTCAAATCCACAAAACAATTATATTTTCTGAACAAATTCTTTATATTCTATGTTTTTATTACTGCAAAATTGTGAGGTTAATTGCTAAATTATGAGAGAAAATTGTTAAAAAGGCATTCTAGAATAAAATTCATGCATCACCTTACTTCACAGCAATTCATTTGACAATGTAGCGAGGGCCAGGCTGTAATATTGGCAGGAACTCGGCATTGCGCATCCTACTGAGGAACTTTTTAGTAAAGTAAATTCAATTTATCTGAATACAAATAAAAATATAAACTGGCAGCATTCTATTTTCTTTTTTATGCTTCTGAATGGCTGATGATTTTCAATATGAAACTAGTTAGGAGTGCATTTGATACTGATAGACTATAGGACATTTGGACTGGTGCTGTAAAGGGGGAAATTTAAAATTAACAGTAGGTAGGCCTACTAGGTAGTAAATCTCATAGCCTATGGTCTCCAAGAAATGAATATGAACATTTCTTTTAAACATGGCCGATATTGATAGTTTCAGATCAACAAGTGACCTAGCTTGATTGATTTTGAACAAATTAACCATCACTACAGTCTACATATACATTCATATATGATATAAGAAATTAAGAATGATTAATAAATAGAATGAAATGCAATTTGCATTATTTTTCACGTCAACAGATGATAAACTGACATGCATTTCTAGTAAAACTAGTAGTCTTACCTTCACTAGACGATTGATTCTGATGCCATCAGTCCTACACTATAATCTGCTTCAGATCTTCGAACTTAGTTCGGCGGGAGCCCGCCCATCCACCAATACTTCCAAGTTCCTGTAATACCGTGATTGTCAATTCTTACAGATAACATCTCCTTTCTAAGCATAATATATTTTTCATGTAGTATACTAAGCATTGTGCTTGTTCCCATCGTTAACGATGAACAACATTATGTATTATGCACTTGGTATCCACAAGCACTGCAACACGCCATGACGAAGAACGTCGTTTGTCATTCGGCTAAGCATTTTCCCCTGGGCAGGGAAAAATTATGTTTCTCAAATTTCTAAAGCAGTCTTTCAGAATTGCCTTATTGAACTGAACAATTCATCAAAAAACTGTAAAAACTATTTGACGTCTTTCCACACTTGGTAATTTTTTTTACCTTATTCTCTGAACAAATCTTTAGAATATACTCCCGCATTCTGAAATTTTAAGGCGGATTTCAATTTTTTTACCCCAATTTCTTCTCAAATTACGACTTGCGCCATAATCGATATTCTTTTGTTAATTAGACAATTCATGAAGAATAATAATATTCCGAGCACTATTTAGAAAATCAATTTGACTGACTTTATGTCAAAATATTTTTAATAAATATTTCTTATCAATATTTATAGTTTATAGCCTGTTACGAACTGTTTGATTTATTTCAGGAAATCAAACAGTTTTTCAGGATGAAGATGTTGATTGTACCTAGATGCAATATGGGATTTTATGCTAATCATTCCATATGGAATACCTCTCTTTACGTTACGATTCTTTTAAAAACTCATCTACTGCTTTTCTATTCTTCGACAAGAAAGTTTTTTTAATACATTTAGTCACCACCGTATAATATGACATACAAATCGTGAGCAAGATAATGTGTGCTTCGCAATTGTTATGACGTATAGTTGCGATTTCAATAAACATAGTATACATGCAAAACGTTTAAGTAAACTAGTTGTCAACATAGAAACTCATTCGCTCTCCCACTTCTTACCAAACCCCCAATTCACCCCTATTGATATCCTGCTCTCATCCTACCTCGACACGGACACGGACGGCAATCCGTTGCCTATATATATGACGCTGTGAAATTCCAGCCAATATGCGGCTGCTCCCTGTCTCGATTTTTAACAAGGGACAGTTTCCTGAGATTCCTGCTGCAATGCTGCTGCTAAACTGTTCTTCTGCCGTGAACGGCGCAGAATGCGTCTCCGAAATTTAACTGGGGTAATAAGCGGACATCCTTGCTGGATTCCTGCTTTCCTCATGCTTCTATCATGCTCTTGGTTCAGCGCCGGCCCAGCTCCTACACTGCTTCTAATTTTGACTGGGTGGTGGTTCCTTGCAATTTAATCCTCCATAATTTCGTAATTATATAAAATGTTTGACCTGTTAAGGACTAGCTGTTGGGCCAATATCTTCTTACTGACGGATTTATTATTCTAGTTCATTTTATGGAGTCAGTCCAAACGGCGTAAAATGTCTTTATAATTTGCCATTTGATTTCGAAATTCTTAGTGCTTCCACCTGTATTTTTATTTATCTTCAACCTTTTTCATTATCTTAGTACCTTATTGCTCGAGGGAGGAAGCCAGATAGGGAACGTAAATTATAATGTTGCATTGCTCTCTCTCAACAATATCCACCAATACACTTCTCAGGTGTTTCTTTTTCACTAAAATATCTACTCATACTACAGTTCCTTTCATCTTTGTCAATTTCATTTAATAAAATTTTCGAATATCCTAAAAATATTTACCTTTTCATATTCAGGTTGATATTTTTCATCCCCAGATGTCTTGTCTAAATGCGCTAACAACTTGTGTGACGTAACACGAGTAGTAACGTTTCTCGACGGGAAAAAACTTTGCGGCTATTGCAACTTCAACATACTTCCTGAGCCTGAATTCGAAGAGGATGAAAGTTTCGTAACCTTAAAACACGTGAAGGAGAGTCTACCTCCTTGTACCACGTGCACAACTGAAAAGTATCTTCTCGATTCTGCTGGAAGAATTGTACGCGGGCCTAGGGTTAATGATCGATTATAATAACATAAATAATTAAAATGTCCAAGAGTATTTGTTACATATTGTGCATGCATTAAAATTGCGCTGGGAAGAGTAGAAGCCGTGCGATGATTGTCTGTGCAGACTAGTGACTAGTACTGACTGCAAAACATTGTCAATTTTGATTTTGCCTATTTTTTATTTCTTGCGATTAAACCAAACAAAGAGTCAATTAATTCAGTCAAATAATGATGTGCCGAAATAATATGCGTTAACCGTTTGTTTGTAGATAATTCAGCACCTACATTTCAAATCTCTAAAATTAATCAATTATTTTTTTGTCCCAGCACCTTCCGTGGTCGAGTTCCAAGCGAATTTCGAAGCTGCTCTGGGCATAGCCATGCCGTTTGAGACTCCGCACACTACCTGCCCTATTAGTCGCTAAAAATTTCTTACTCAGTTCTTGATCTCAACGACCCTCACCAGCCCAAGACGATTCAATCCATTAGCTTGGACAGCCGCTATTCAAACTACATCCTAGACAATGTGAAGCACAACTCGTTGTATGAGGTGTGCATGATTGCAGTCGCAGTTGGCGAAGCTTCAGGCCCGGAAACCTGCAAGTCATTGTGAAATCCAAGTCCATTGTGATTCCTTTGTGAGTTTTCCTTCACGATTTGCTAATAAAACTGGACTCAGCAAACGCACATTCAAACGATCTTGTTCACTATATGCAGAGTATATACATATATTTCATAAACTAGTCTCAAATGTCTGAATTAATAACTCAGCAGGTAATTGTCTGGGTAAAACCATGAATCAGTGAGAATATTTTTCAAGTTTAATACATTTTATTGGCCTAATTTGAACACGCTGAAAGTTAATCCGCCAAATCATTGGTGCATAACTGACCGACACAAAGGACATCTGCCAGTTAATTTGACAGCTGCCTCAAGATTATTAATGTTAAGTTTTATATGCACCTTAGGAGTAGAGCAGCTAGAAGCTAAGATTGAGGCTGGCCAGGGAATTAGTGTGTCATGGCATCCTCCAAAACATCCCAGCGATCTCATTCATAATGAGATTTCCTATACGCAAGAGAATCTTGACAACAGTGACCAGCCCGGCCATGACAGTATAAAAAATGACATCCAGGGCCTATACTTTCAAAAAAAGTTAAGAGATCATTAGTTCAGTAGCCAATCATTGACGGCCTTTCAAGCAAAATCCACCAATCATAGACAAGAAAAAAGAGCGTAAGTACTTACGTTCACTTAGCGAATTTTGAAAGTATGGCCCCTGGGTGCTCTAAAAAAATTATTTCATAGCACACAGCAAAAAAATTTATGATGAGTTCAGTTAAATTCTACAACAGGGTCAGAAGGAGGTATTCTATGGGATTGGCTAAGGCCTAATTTATAAGGTTTTCCTAGTAGCAAATAACAATACTGTCACATAACTTCCATAAAATAATATGGGTGCACACGGTACAGTCTTCAATGTTGCTATCTCTTTCTGTTGATTTGATTAGAGAATGGTGTCCTACTTCTACTTTATTTCTAACCTTTCTTTTAGTCTTGATGTAGTGATTTCAACCGAAATTATACTTATCGATATAAGGGGTTGCGTCGACCGAATTTATAGTTATTTCAAGACAACCAGTTATTTCGACACCTGTATTGATCTCATCAATCGTATGGAACTCTCGATAGAGTTTTTAAATAAACATTTTTAAACATACTGTCAGGTTTCTAGCACGAGGGTCGGCGCGTTGAAAAGGTTCTCACGCTGGCAGTTAGGCGACGAATTGACAAGGGAAAAGATACAAATAAGCATGTCAACTCTTATATAATTAAAGTGGTAAATCCTACTCTACACTGAAACAAATCGCTGCGTTAAAACTACGCACCGAAGTGTCTATCCCGGCTTGTCCTAAAATGAGTTGGCACAGGCTCGTAAAACGCCACTCAGCCAGCCGGCGAGGCTACTTTCAGCGCTTATTTGAAGCTACTTTCAGCGCTTATTTGAAGCTACTTTCAGCGCTTATTTGAAGCTACTTATAGAGAGCTTACAATGATAAGATTTATAGCGAGCTTCGAATAGAGTCTAGTCGTTACGTTCCTTTACGTGCTATTTGATGTGCCAGATTAGAAAAGATGAGTCATCCGATATGAAAACTTTTATTAAATATACCGTTTGGTTAATTACTAATATTTCAATACCTATTTACGCCTGCACTGTATAAAAAAACAACTTTAATTACAAGTGTCACATTACCAATTGGCCAGAAGTTCAATGATTTTTTCTTTAAAAAACTTATGCGCAGTAAATTAAATTGAAACAGCATTAAATTATGTTGAGGCCTTAATCATTTGTTCTCGTGTACCCTGCATAGATGCACAACATTGGAGTCACCGTACTTCAAAAATGATCACATCAACACCTAAAGACAAATTTAGTAGAGTGTTCGATGCTTGAGAACCTTAACTATAAGTAAATATTCATACTTCAGAGCACATCAGTTCGAGCCAACCGTCATAGGTTACGATTATTTTGCCACGATATACCATCGAAAGGCCTAGTCATGCGTGCTCACTGACACTTGACGCCAGAGAAAAAATCTCTCACACATGTATAACTTATTGGATCAATTACATTTCTTCAGCTTTGAATATAACAAATGGGAGCAGTAAGGGAATACAAAATTCATTTTTACGAAAAATTTCAATATTAGGATTGTTGAAAAATGAAATTCTGATATCCAAGCATAATATAATTCTGATATCAAAAACACAAGATAATGCCGGTTGATATATAAGCCAGAAATAGTTCCCCATCATATAATTAATCGAACTATCTAACATTGAAAAGAAACGAAGCATATTAAAAAGCATACAATGCAACATTGCAGCTAAAATTTTCTATTAAACTCAGAAGGGAGCCTGGGCCTGACCACAGCAAGCGAATCAAAAAACGCATTTCTAGAAAATATTTCAGAAAAAGTTATATATGTAACTGTTAAATAATTCTTGCAGTTACATATTTGCTAAAGATCTCTTTGCGAACTTCTTGAGAGGAAATAAACTTTTCGCACCAAAAACATGAAATTTAGGAAAAATAAATTAAAAAATTCAATTATGCAAGTTACGTAAAATATTAATTGAAAAACATAGGAATATTGCGGAAATAGACCTTAATACATACAACTTCCAATTCAAAATACAAAATGCAACTATATCAGTTTCTCATATTAGAATTTCACAACAAACACAGGGATCATCACTAGTATCACAAGGTACACATTGTTATAATTTTAATTTAGGAGCATTTTGAAAGCCACTGTAGCACTTAACACCTGATATCATTTATATTCACAAACGCCATTTGTTCGCACCAGAATCCCATCACTGGTGTAGAGGGCCACAGCAGGGTTCCTGGCCCTAGCGCCGATGCCGCCCTGATGTCGTGCAGCACTGAGAAGCAAGCAGGTGTGTGGCGTGAATAAGTTGATTCCTTATTAGCATTGCCGAATAATGATGCTCCATTTTGTATTAAATACATGATTATCAGCAGATTAATGAATATATTATAACGAATTTATTACTTCCATTCTATTAATAAATGATGAAATGGCATAACTGATGAATGATAAAATTTGGAAACTATACTAGCTGCTACTATCGACCGAAAAATCATTCAAGATTGTTCTCGTTAACCTATACCAAACACCACATACTCCTATTAATTCACAAAGATAACGAAAAATTATTCACATGACTAATTTTTCACGAGTGACTTAACCTAAAGTGTTACTTTTATATCACCTTAAAGGTAATCAAAATAATTTTATAGTACCCTGTCGAGAAGCCGGAATTGGAATTTTAACTCGATCCATATATCGATATAAGAAGGAATAATACTTTCCATAAAGAATTTTTGTTTTTGGAGAGTCATTTGGATTTAACCAATGCAGTCTCAAAAATATATGTAAATACGATCAGAGAACATTTATTCTCGCATGATATCTGGAACTTGATTTAAACGCTTAATTTACGCCACTTGATGCAGCGAAAACTAATGAGGCTCACAACGGGCTTCGTCATCATCGCCAGCGTTATCACATGGAGCCTCTTATGAGATAAGGCGATCAATCATGAATCGAACCGATCCGACCGCCAAAACAAAATTGATATCTGAAAAATAGACACTTGATTACGAAAATATACGGCAACTGCTCATGAAAAAAATCAGACAATTTTATTTGTATCCAATGACTCCTCATTTTGTATAGAACTTATTTCCCGCACTTAATAATTGATGGATTTCGAAATTTATCTGTAATGATTTTAAGACCCTACATACGTATAATGTTTGCATTGAAGGTTCTGCCAAAATTTTTGTCCATACCATTCAATAACAGCAACTATATAGAAGCAAAACTTTCTTAGAAGATTTTGTAGCATCAAAGATGTGCACCTGTGCAGGCTACCATAAATGATCAATGATTTGTAGCAATCAATCATTGATGATTAATGAAGAATGATTGACATCAATCAATCATTGATACATGTTTTATTAAGCATAAAAATTTATAACTCAAAATTTGTGGCATACATAGATATTCCAGCTGTAATATTAACATATTTGGTATATTACTTAGTCTGTTGTAGAAAAATTAGATGATAAATAATTTTTCACTATTTAATTTAAGAATTATATGCAAAGAGTGTTCCGTTATGATCAGATAATTCTTTGCACGCAAATTTTGTTCAAAATTACCAACGCGTTTCGATATGTGCAGGAAATCGTTTCTCTACTGCAATTGCGACATACTTTCATAGAATAGAATTCGAATATTCTGCAACAGTAAAACAACTCAATTTTACGTTCAATTGTGTTTTTCGATAGAATTCAATTAACACTAAATTAAAAATGGGAAAACAAACGTGATCAGTATGTAATGGAGCCTTATCAACGCCTTATCTTATCCTTATCGTTTCTTAGGCTATAAAATTATATTTTAACGCTCGATGTTTTTCAAAGCATTATAAAATGTGTTTGTAATGCCTAAATCCTGGGATTTTCATGTATAATTTAATTAACTTGGTTTTACTTGCCATCAGGGAAATAATCAGGACCTTATCTGTTGCGTGCGTCATTATCTTTCAGTTCATGCCTTTAATTTGTCATATAAATTGTATGAGCAATTTAATCATTAAGTTAATTAATTTCTGTCGGTTTAGATCAATAACCTTCAAAGAACGATGAAAACAAGATTTTGAGCTATTATCACTTCTGGCTCCTGTATGCGCAGCAAGAGATTAGTGGTTGTTAAAATATTACTGCTATGAAGAGTTGTTATTTTTTTAGTTTTAACTTATCAATCAATAAATACCCATCGTTTTTACTTCGCCGACAGTCATCATTATCAACCAGAGATATTAAATTCTGAAACGGTCGACTCACTGGATTGATAATAATGCCCAAATAAAAATTTAGAGTGGAGCACCTATGTTTTTATGGCGGCTATCGGCGGACGCCATAGGTGGAGCTTCTATGATTTATACTGTGAATTAAGGGTGGCGTGCACCACCTATCCCACGCCTATAACATGCCAATGGCCACCATACCCGTAAAGCTCTTCGTACACCAATAACTACCTATTGGCACCGATGGCGCATCAATGAGCCACCAGTGGCCACCTTTAAAATTAATTAAATAAAAAATTTTCCTATAGTCTCAAATCCGATGCTTCTGCATTTTCTGTTATTAATTCACCAAATCACCATTCTAAGTGCTACGTATGCAAATCTACCATGGCAGTACAAGTAACAATGTCAGACATGTAGCAGGAACATATAATCAGAGTACCATACACATACCTCGTGAGAAATCGACGTGAAGAAAGTGCCTGCCTGCAGGATTCGAACTCCGATCTCCCGCACGCGAAGCAGAGCCTCTACCGTTAAGCCATCGGAGAGGACATGCAGTCGAGTAATTTTAAAAGATTTAACTGAAGTATTGCATATATTGATTTCATCGAAGGAGCGAAGTTAAAGCTACCACTGCGATGATTAGATGGTTTCATCAACAATTTTATTTGAACATGCTACTACATTCGAATAAACACACGCTGAAAGAAATTTCATTTATCCATAACGAACGATGGTTCAGCTTAGAGTAAAGGCTACGGGAAAATGCTTAATAAGTATCTAAGTTCATAATGTCAACATTACACCAATTTTGACAGCTGTTTGATTCGATATATTTTCACCAAGAATAATCTGACGTGAAATAAGGAATTGATATTACACGATTATTTTGAAATGTCAAGCGTGAAATACCTGCACCACTTCTAGTCATCATTTTTCTCTAGCCTAATCTTTAGTCTTTAGTGTATGAAAGATACCGGGGCCACTTTCTTAGAAATTTAGACTTAAAATCTAAGTAATTATCTGACTGTATATCATTCACAATCGAAGTCAGGATGGATAACCGAATTTATACTTGTATCCTCTGCGTAATAAGGATACTTTTGTGACAAGCAAATTACCCGGAAAGCACGTTTCAAGCAGGACAAGGTAAAGATTAGTGGGAAGCTCAACGCCGACGCGCGTCAAGCCAAACGGTATGAACGTGTGCGCACTGTGGACTCGCTCTCTGCCCATGATGCCGAGCCGCTGTGCTTTACAAGGAAGAGGAGCCGCTGTTGACTTCGTCAACGTGCCTTTTGAGTTTAGATAAATGGGGCAACTTGAGAATATTGTAAATATAATGGAACACACTTAATCGATCAATACAATTTATACTTAATAATAGAATAATTAGTCTCAATTAATCGCAATATTTCCAACACTGCCAGTTGGCGCATACGCAAAATTCACTATAAATTTACGCAAAATTTCAGGTGAACATGAAAAATTGGATTCGTCGTCATGTATGGAAAAACTGTATTTATTGCAATCAAATTTTTTCATTGTTCATCGAATAATTTATATCAGGAACAGTCTGATACATGGCCAGTGGCTTCACTTTGGCTCAAAATTTTGTGAACACCTTGCTGCTCTGTCAGTTTTATTGCTGCCTACTTAATCCACGCAAAATTTTCTTAACATAACTAATTCTTAAAAGCCAAGCACACAAAACGAAGTCATGGTTTCATCTTGATCTCGAATGACCCGCAACCCAATAACATCTTTCTACGTTGGATAAATTACAGTGGCAAATACCTTCGTGCACTGTCTAGGCAAACGGTTTTCAGTGGCTTAAAATAGATTTGCCTGCAATGTGCTATCGATTATTCAGACCTTGCAAATCATCGATGATTCATAGATGACTGTCACCTTTACACGCCACCCTCTCGATTTATTGATATTTTATTGTCGATTTTTGGCAAATCTGGCCACTCACCGTTACGCCACCTATAAACTACTATCGCCACCTCTAATCATCGGTGCGCCACCTTTAATTTTTATTTGGGTGGTATTATAAAGGTGATCATCCTATAACTACGAAAAAAGGAAAAGTAAGCACGAACTGAAATGTATGTATCGTAGAGCGGGTCAATTTTTAGATGTATCTAAAATTCTGGACCGTTTTTTTTCTGCAGCCGGCTCAATCCTACATGATTGAGCAGAAAAGAAGAAATTTTGGATTATCTACTGACTAACTTTAACGATCACGAGGTTCACGTGCCCAGTTAAATTTCGGAGAAGCATTCTGCGCCGTTCACGGCACAAGAACAGTTTAGCAGCAGCATTGCAGCAGGAATCTCAGGAAACTGTCCCTTGTTAAAAATCGAGACAGGGAGCAGCCGCATATTGGCAGGAATTTCACAGCGTCATATATATAGGCAACGGCTTGCCGTCCGTGTCCGTTTCGAGGCAGAGTGAGAGCAAGATATCAATAGGGGTGATTTGGGGGTTTGGTAAGAAGTGGGAGAGCAAATGAGTTTCTATGTTGACAACTAGTTTACCTAAACGTTTTGTATACAATGTTTATTGAAATCGCACCTATACGTCATAACAATGGCGAAGCACACATTATCTTGCTCACGATTTGTATGTCATATTATACGGTGGTGACTAAATGTATTAAATAACTTTCTTGTCGAAGAATATAAAAGCAATAGATGAGTTTTTAAAAAAATTGTAACGTAAAGAGAGGTATTCCATATGGAATGATTAGCATAAAATCCCATATTGCATCTAGGTACAATCAACAATTTTCCTCCTGAAAAACTGTCTGATTTCCTGAAATAAATCAAACAGTTCGTAACAGGCTATAAACTATAAATATGGATAAGAAATATTTATCAAAAATATTTTGACATAAATTCAGTCAAATTGATTTTCTAAATAGTGCTCGGAATATTATTATTCTTCATAAATTCTCTAATTAACAAAAGAATAGCGATTATGGCGCAAGTCGTAATTTGAGAAGGAATTGGGGTAAAAAAAATTGAA
>NW_025943311.1:51430-52533 GCF_000764305.2 Hyalella azteca | reverse complement strand
TTTAAAGAGCCGTCATGAACGTAAATATTCACGTAGAGAGATGGCAGTGATACCATTTGAAAGAGCAGGATTCCAGCTTTAAGATGAGTAGAAAAACCGGAAAAGCCAAAATTGATCGATTTTAGCCAGGTCGATCCCCTTAAAAGCATGTAGCGATATTTCATCTTCTTTTTTCATGGCCGGAGTGAAATCAAATATGTATGAATATATGGAAATAAATATCACAATGTTTTCACCTCGACATAGTATTTCAGTATCAATGGCGGGGGCTATATCGGTGTTTTTTATTATTGTATGATTAAAATGTTTACCTTTGTTTCTTGAAAAACATCGGTTCTTGAATCAGTTTTTAGTATGAAACATCACATATTATAAGAGTAGCTACTGCATTATATGAAGTAGCTGCTCATGTCCGCATCGTAGGAGACGGAAGTCACGGAACTGTTAGCGTGCACTGTGGAGTGGGAGAAGGTGCGATGGATCATCAGATGGATGCAGTAATTTAGTACACTGAAACAATTTAGGTGATGAATCGTGAAAACATAGCAATTCCGTGAGAATGTTAAGATCTTTTACAAAATCTGTGCAATGACGGTTCAGTGTAATTCCGTGAAAATTTTGAAATGCAGTACTCCTGATCATTACCTTAAATTTCCAATTGGGCCAACTGGCAACTGGTATGGTCTGATTTACTAGAAGCAGTGGAGTGGAAGGCAGCATTTAACATTAACATTCCACGCCGCATAGTGGCAAAGCAGAGAATTTTTTAGACTCTCCCTCAAATTCATTTTTGAGTCCTATAAGTAGACCAGTAAAGTATCCTAGATACCATCATTATCGTACTTAAGAAATTCATTTAAATCTTTAGTAAATGAGGAAATTAAAAATGAACCGATTCTAAAAAAGCGATGGTTTGCCACGATTGTCCACAGACCAGGATGGAATTCTAAAATTTACAGTTCATATATTATTTTCGCTACACCTAGACCAGTTTTTCGATACAACATTATTTGAGGCAAAAAAATTAACTTCTTATAGGCTGTCTCTTATACACATCTAGATGTGTATAAGAGACAAACCCTACTGTGACCCTAGTTGAAGCG
>NW_025943311.1:0-51320 GCF_000764305.2 Hyalella azteca | reverse complement strand
TCATTGCAAAAATGTGTCCGCTAGCCTACAGATAAACGACTAGTTAACTTGATTAGTCGTTGGCAACACGGGATTGGATTTCAAACCACGCGCAATTTCGGAAGCACAGCTGTTTCAAATGTGCTCAGTTCATCAATTTTCATTGCAGTGGAAGGTGGTTTAACGCGGTGGTAGGGTTGGTATTTTGATACGTTTTCTTATATTGACATGAGAATATATTACCTATACAGAATTCCACACTGCGCACAGACCAAATTGGTTACCCCCAGAAGGTGAGCCAAGTCATCAGGTCACAGGTGCATGTTTGAACTATATTACATTCACCCATGAAAAAATTGAAAAGTTCCACCTTTCACTTCAGCTTTCTTGCCGAGTTGCTGAGATCATGGAACAGAAACAAACCCGTCATTCCATCAATCCCATGATGGATTGGTTGACTGGTTTGAATGCATATCGGTGATTGGTTAATGTCCGGGACGGGGATGTCATCATCACTGACATCAGTGACAAGTCTGTGACGTTACAGTCAAACAACAAACAACATCCGCAAAAATGACCTCAAGGGCCAACCTTATACTAGTTCAACGGTTCAACCATGATTAAGAATTTCAGGTGAGAGGTGAGTCATCCTTCATCAAAACAACCAAGGGCAAGAGCTGATGCTTGGGGTTCCTTGAGATTTGGCCAATACTGGCTAAATTATTCTGGCTTTGCCATAAGATAAGGCATAAGGTGAAATGGTGAATTAAGGTAGGCCTAGCAATTAGCAAGGCATAACCTGGGTTAGGCTGGGTAGACCCTAGCCTGGCCTGGGTCTTTCTTTAGTCTGATTAGTCAATGGTCATCCCCACTCCCCAGGCCCAAAACATTCTAATATAAATGCCAAAATTGTCATAATCCAGATCCTGATAGCTAATTTCACATGATCACATCCTTTAAGCAGGTTTTTTTGATGAAATCTTCCTTAGCACAGCTCTTGCCTGCCAGGTAGACCCCCGGCACCCCCCTCATTCCCACTGCTCCTTTTTTATGCGTTTAGCTTTAGGCATTTAGCCGTTTTGTTGTTGTAAAATTTTGCTGATTGCAAATATTTATATAAATTAATTTCAATCAAATATTTGTCGTCAAACGTCGAAAAATTTCCAGAACAACTTACCGTAAGGCGTAAGGTACCTCACTCACACCCGTCCTCAGCCGTGGCCTACCTTGACTCCTGGTTCTGGGTGTCGGATGCGCGGACGCCGGAGGAAGTCGGACGAGCGCGAAGAAGTATTTGTATTCGGAGCGTGCTGACCCTGATAAAATCTTCAGACTTCCAGGGCCTTTGTATCGGTTAGCTGCCATGCGTCACGCATTCATTTTACATTTAATTTTTGGCATAAGGAGGGGGGGGGGAGAGGAGCCAGGTACAGGAATCAATATATTGGGAAAAGATTTAGAGTGCAGAGATGGTTCGTGTATACTGTATAGTACAAGATGAAAATAATAGGTTGATAAAATAAAAGAAAACAGGGGATGATAGTGGAGAGGGAGAACACTTTCAATATATATATGTTGTTTTGTTAGATATTGCTTGGTCCCACTTATTACATGGTAGTTTTGGACATTTGTCACACAAATATTGTTAGCTCCAGAACACTAGATACTGCTTTGTTTCTATTTATGATTCAGTATCGTCACCCTGAACCATGTTAATGACGATACTGTTAATACATACTGTTATGAACCATGTTAATCACTATGTTTAAACCTTCATCAGATATCAGTGTCTGTAGTGTGTTGAGTTTTAAAAAGTAACATTTGTGAATGGAGTCGTGAGCTCACCTTTTAGCAATGCAGAAATGAGTAGCGTTGCCAGATACGTTATTGTTCATCTTGACGCGACAACGATTTCTTGAAAATTTTCAAGCGATTTATGCCGATTTTATTTGGGGTTCAGCAAGATTAGTTTCTTTCTGAGATGCGTCGAACTCTGAGAAAAGATGCACGGTCCAAAAAAGTATTCTCATTAGAACACCTTTAAATACAAATAGAACTGTAAGCGGTTTTAATTAATGGGGCTGAAAATTCCATATGAATGACTATGTTGTAGAATAGAATTAAATATTTCCGTGTTGCGTAATAGCCTGTCTCAAACTAGCCTGACATCAAATGCTGATTTGGAAATTTATCCTTGTTTTTAAATTTCTTTGTATGATAAAATTCGGTTATGTCATTTTGTTTAGTTAGCGGAGTTTCCGCTAACTGACTAGGTATCCTCGATCAGCGGCGGGTTGATGCGAGAGCTTGTGTTTAGAGAAAATTACACGCGGACGGAGCTCTGAAGCGTGTTACGCTGCGCTTGCCACGAGATGGTTTTGCATGTTACGTGTAACTGCCTAACTCTAATATTAAACTCCTTTGAACTGTGCCACGTTTATCCTTAACAACCGGAACGAACGACCCGACAACTATGTTACCAGGATGCGGAACGTGGATCCAACGCATATGCACGCTCCAACGACTCCCTTAACCCTTATTATACGTATATCCATGAAGATGATTACGTTAGCAGAAGAATATGTGAAATCTATAAACTCTCTATTGTACAAACTTAATCCTACAAATCGTATTTCTGACCAGTATTATACGTTTTTTTATGACGAGTGGCGAGCTGAGTACCTCACTGCCGTAGCTGCGTGCGAGCGCTGAGCTGCGAATTATCATTTAGCCTCATTGACGGCGATAACAAAGTTCACTTTCGAGGCTTCAAACAGCAAAGGTAAACTCATCATTCTTCCTTCATTCCTAATTGTTCACAAAGGACAAAAGCCATTGTCTGGGTCTGTACTGCCTATCATTTATCAATGTGTAGTCTTGAGTCTTGCCCCGAAAATATACTAAGTTCATTAGTTCAATTACTGAATTAGATCAAGAACCTTCAATACTCTTAAAAAATCGTATTTACGTATTGTAAAATAATCTATCATATTATAACTCAATACGTTCAGAAAATTTAACTGAATTTTGACAAGGATTTCTAGCCTAAATCACTGCCAAATTAAAAATTTTAGTAAAAACATGGCCATAAATTCAGCGTTGACAACTGGTATCATTTCATACCAGATTTCACATATCTGGTATTTTGAGACAGTGTCTGGTATTGATATTTTTGATCTGGTATTATTGCCTAAATCTGGTATATTTCTAGCATGTTCTGACATATTGCAGATTAACTGCTTTCATTTCCACCTCTGATGTTTGCACTTTCCTCAGCGTGAGCTTGGATTATATAAATTACTTTTCGAACGGCGCGACTAGAGCTTCTCCGCCATTTTTGGAACCGCGAGATCACTGCTTGATGAAATAACTTCCGTCTAAAATCTAAATGTTAACATTTAACAAATAATCTTGGTGCAGCAGGTGAACGAGAGTGACTGTTCATGAATGATCAGTGATTATATGGCATTTGACGAATAAGGTTGTCGAACCAAGCTCTGCTACGCGAGCTCATGCGTTTCTGTTACCGTCAATGCCACTAGAGTCGCCACCTCACTAAAGTCGCCACGCTGCAGGGAGAAGGAAATATTTATTAAAATCGACCCAACACGAACATTTCATAGGAAAATACTAGAACATTTATTAATATTGCTTAAAGATAGTAAAATGCATTTCCGACAATTAATTTGTAATTAGTTTTGAGATTTCAGATCAACATGACGAAAATTCGTTGAGCGAAAAGAATTTTTTCAGTCTGCTGTATGAACTGCGTTTGAGCGGTACTTTATTGCCGCGAAAATGTTTTCCCTTCGAACCTCGGGTCATACCGAGGTCAAACGCAGTAAAAAGAGATTCGTTTTGCTTGTACTCCTGATTTTAATAATATAGAAATTTATTTTATAATATATCCTAAACTTACCTGGCGACTTATGTGTTTATAACTTTGGGAGAAATGGCGAAGTTTGTATTGGATATTTGCTTCAAGAGGCAGGATTTGAATATAAATGTTAATTAATTTTTAATACCTACAACGCAATAATTGTGTCTAAGTTAGGTCTTAAATAATGTAAGAAGCATTCATCACCATATTCATTCTCAGATAATTGGCAATTAGACTTTTAAAAGCTTATAAAACTACTTCAAAGGTTGAGCACGATGTTCTTGCAACGGTTGGAGTTGCGCGAACAGAGAATCAAGCATAGAGCTGCTGCTCTGAGAATAAGCTTAATATGGCAGAATAGGCAAGACCAGAGTTGTCTTTCTACTAAATAAGCTTAATATGGCAAACTACTCAGTTAAATCTCTTATTATAATACTTAATGTGTATTTCAGGAGAATAAACGTACTCGAAAAGATAAAAGCCAGTTCGTATATTATATTATGTTATGTAATTACAATATATGCATTAATTCAGGTACGTATATTAATATAATTATTTTGTATAATTAAAGATGACATCAAGGAAAGGAGCAAAGTTCAGATTATGGAGGCAGGAGGACATGGATAGGGCTCTTGCAGCGATGAGAATCTTCCCGCGTCAGCCGCTGCCCGTACGTTCAATGTGCCACGCAAGACACTCGCATGATTAAATAGGGAAAAAAATAATATAAAAAAGAAGAGAGACGTTTCTTATTGTCTCATATATTAAAGTTGGAGAATCGGAGTGATTACTCCACCAATTTTACGTTACGTTCAGGTTCATGTTCAAGATACCGGTATTCATTTACTTATCGTTTTGTCAGGTGGTTGCCGCCGAGTGGCGCTTGATTGGCACGTATGAAAAGGTTCTCTTTTTGGAAAGGTTACGGCAAAATACAGTACAAAGAGAGGGTCGTAATGAAACACTGATACATTTCATATTAAATTGGGAAAATTCGAGTTCACATCCTACGTTAACAAAAATCTCTAGTACTTGAAAAGTGTAATCCGATCACAATCAAAAGCCTATCAGTTAACATCATAAAAATCATCTAGTATTACCGGAAAAAGCGTGTGATCCGTTGCAGTTTCAATGCGTATGACAGTTGTAAACGGCCGTAACTTGCGCACCCGTTTACGGCCGTATGTTCAGCGACCGTACCGCGGCTGTCACCGCGCGTTGCAGCCGTATTTCCAGTGGCCGTACTGCAGCTGTACCGCGCGTCTCTCTTCACAGTTGCTCTTTCTTCATGACTGTCGTATCTCGTTGATATAGATGTATCGTGGGTCGAACCAGCCCTCGGTCGAACGGCCACTTGTCGAAGGACGATAAATTTTGGAACAGAACTATGCTATCTGAAACCTAACCTCAGATGCAGTGAACGTAAAATTACGTAATTTAACGATGCCCGGAAGTCATATTCGATCCGCGCCCGCGGCCTGGTGGTGCACGGCAGGTTTTATGCCAGGCCGGAGGTGGACAAAGCCGAGTGGTGCACGGCTGATTGGTGGATGTCCGGAGAGATCCAAGACGTTCGATTCAGGGCTTGTTGGTGCACGGCTGCGCTCCCCGACCCGACAACAACTATGTTACCAGGATGCGGATCGTGGATCCAACGCATATGCACGCTCCAACGACTCCCTTAACCCTTATTATACGTATTTATGAAGATGATTACGTTAGCAGAATATGTGAAATCTATAAACACTATTGTACAAACTTAACCGTACAAATCGTATTTCTGACCAGTATTATACGGTTTTTATTTATGACGAGTGGCGAGCTAAGTACCTCACTGCAGTAGCTGCGTGCGAGCGCTGAGCTACGAATTATCATTTAGCGTCATTGACGGCGATAATAAAGTTCACTTTCGATGCTTCAAACCGCAAAGGTAAACTCCATCACTCTTCCTTCATTCCTAATTGTTCACAAAGGAAAAAAGCCATTGTCTGGGTCTGTACTGCCTATCTATCATTTATCAATGTGTAGTCTTGAGCTTGACCCCCGAAAATATACTAAGTTCAATTACTGAATTAGATCAACAACCTTCAATACTCTTAAAAAATCGTATTCACGTATTGTAAAATAATCTCGATTATATTATAACTCAATACGTTCAGAAAATTTAACTGAAATTTGACAAGGATTTCCAGCCTAAATCACTGCCAAATTAAAAATTTTAGTTAGAACATGGCCATAAATTCAGCGTTGACAACAAAGTGGCAAACCAGAGCTTTTTTAGAATCAGTCATTTTCAATTTCCTCATTTACTCAAGATTTAAACCAATTTCTTAAGTATGAAACTGTATGATAATGTGCTGGTATCCAGGATACTTTGATGGTCTACATGTAGGACTCAAAAATAAACTTGAGGGAGAGCCTAAAAAACTCTCTGCTTTGCCACTATGGTTGACAACTGGTATTATTTCATACCAGATTTCACATATGTGGTATTTTGAGACAATGTCCGGTATATTGATATTTTTGATCTGGTATTATTGCATAAATCTGGTATATTTCTGGAATTTTCTGACATATTGCAGATTAACTGCTTTCATTTCCACCTCTGATGTTTGCAATTTCCTCAGCATGAGCTTGCATTATATAGATTACTTTTCGGACTGCGCGACATAGAGCTTCTTCGCCATTTTTGGAACCACGAGATTACTGCTTGATGAAATAACTTCGGTCAAATGTTAACATTTAACAAAAATGCTTGGTGCAGCAGCCAGCAGGTGCACGAGAGTGAATGTTCATGAATGATCAGTGATTATATGCCATTTGACGGATAAGGTTGTCGAACCAAGCTCTACAACGCGAACTCATGCGTTCCTGTTACCGTCAATGCCACTAAAGTCGCCACCTCACTAAAGTCGCCACGCAGCAGGAAAAAGAAAATATTTATTAAAATCGGCCCAAAACGAACATTTCGTTATCGTAGGAAAATACTAGAACATTTACTTATATTGCTTAAAGATAATAAAATAAATATCCGACAATTAATTTGTAATTAGTTTTGAGATTTCAAATCAACATGACGAAAATTCGTTGAGCGAAACGAATTTTTTCATTCTGCTGTTTAAACTGCGTTTGGGCGATGCTTTATTGCCGCGAAAATGTTTTCCCTTCGAACCTTGGGTCATACCGAGGTGAAACGCAGTAAAAAAGAGATTCGTTTTGCTTGTACTACTGATTTCAATGTTATAGAAATTTATTTTATAATCTATCCTGAACATACCTGGCAACTTATGTGTTTATAATTTTGGGAGAAATGGCGAAGTTTGTGTTGGATATTTGCTTTAAGAGACAGTATTAGTATTTAGAATATATATGTTTACTACTTTTTAATACCTACAACGCAATAATTGTGTCTAAGTTAGGTCTTAAATAATGTAAGAAGCATTCATCGCCATATTCATTCTCAGATAATTGGCAATTAGACTTTTAAAAGCTTATAAAAATTACTTCAAAGGTTGAGCACGATGTTCTTGCAACGATTGGAGTTACGCGAACAAAGGGTCAAGCATAGAGCTGCTGTGCTGAGTACAATTTGAATAGGCAAGACCGGAGTTGTCTTTCTACTAAATAAGCTTAATAAGGCAAACTACTCAGTTAAATCTCTTATATTAATACTTGATGTGCATTTCAGGAGTATAAACGTACGCGAAAAGATAAAACCCATACCGTATGAAATTATATTATGTGTTATGTAATTACAATATGTGCATTTGTTCAAGTACGCATGTTGATATAATTATTTTGTATCATTAAAGATGACATCAAGGAAAGGAGCAAAGTCAAGATTATGGAGGCAGAAGAACATGGACAGGGCTCTTGCCGCCTGCAGAGATGAGAATCTTCCCGCGTCAGCCGCTGTCCGTACGTTCAATGTGCCACGCAAGGCACTCGCAGATCGCCTCTCGATGAGAGTCAAGGAAGACTGCACCAGGCAAATCGACCGTGCTGTCGGCAGAGCATGAGCTGTCGCTCTGCAATTACATTGAATGTATGGCCAATGGAGGTTTTCCTTTGACAGTGGACCAAATTTTAATGTCTGCCTGGTGCATTGATCGCAGGTCTGGGAGACACATTTTTGGAGAGAGAGGACATTGCTACGGATGGTGGCTGAAATTTCGTTCCAGACACCCTGAGGCAGTCAAATATCGGAGACCCGAATGCCTGGATCGCGGTCGAGCAATTTTCTCAACTATATGAAATTTAAGAAATTATTTCCAGTTATTGCGAAGGGTCCTTGAACGCGATAACTTCAGTGAACGGCCTTAAGACATCTACAACTGCGATGACACGGTCGTGGATATCAACAAGTCCTCGCAAAAAGGTAGTAGTGCCTCGACGAATGAAGAATTCTCATTCTCTACAAGTGGCATCAAGTGAACACATAAGCATTCACTGCTGCGTTTCAGCATCCGGCGTTGCAATGCCTCCAATGATCATTTTTAAAGCAGCATTTCCAGGAGGCAACTATGCTGCTGGTGGCCCCGACGGAGCTTTGTACGGCAAACAAGCCACTGGCTTCATGGATTCCGAACTTTTCCTCCGGTGGTTAACGCAGATATTCTTGGTATTCGCAAAGCAATCAGCAGAAAAACCAGTTCGCTTGCTGCTAGATGGCCATGGCCTCCCACTGCTCTCCAGCAGTTATTGACTGTGCCAGGCAAAACAATGTGATATTGTTAGCGTTAATGCCTCACACCACCCATCTCTGTCAGCCATTAGACGTGGCCGTCCACAAATCATTCAAAGTTGCTCTCTCAAAGCTCGTAAAACTTTGGCAAGTCGTGCGAGGAAACTTGTGGATTGCAAAGAAGAATNAGCATGTAGCGATATTTCATCTTCTTTTTTCATGGCCGGAGTGAAATCAAATATGTATGAATATATGGAAATAAATATCACAATGTTTTCACCTCGACATAGTATTTCAGTATCAATGGCGGGGGCTATATCGGTGTTTGTGACGGCTGATATAGTAAATGGTATATAGCGGTTTCAGCGTTCATTAGGCTATTAGACCTGTCACAGATTCGTAACATCACAGAATTTTCACAGCATCTTAATGTCTAACACGCAACTCACTGCCCTAATTTTGATATATGTACGCTTAACTGCCCGGCTCCTCTGCCGCTCGTCGCCGATTTGACCAGAACTGTAGCAAGTAGCCTAGATCGAACCCTCATCTTACTGCTCCAGTCACAGTATTCCTGCTGAACTGTAACTACTAGGCCACCTTGCCCTTGGATTTTGAAGAATTTGTATTAAGAAGGGGAAACAATGGTGAATATAAATGAAACCGACCTGAAAGTAAATCATTTATATTACTCTCTTATATCTGCCAATAGATGCACTGTACCTCGATTTTGTCAAGGCATTAGACAGTGTCCCACATGAGCGGCTGTTGCGCAAATTGCAGTCTTTGGGAATTGACAGCAATGTACTCAAATGGATCAGAGATTTTCTAGTAGGGAGACGACAACGTGTCAGGATTAATGGGTCCTTGTCAGACTGGGCTTCAGTGCGCAGCGGCGCGCTACAAGGAAGCGTTCTCGGGCCTCTTTTATTCGTTGCGTTTATAAACGATCTGCCAGAAGCTGTGTCCAGCGTGTGCTCGATGTATGCTGACGACACAAAAATTTATAATACAGTGAAGAATACGTCGCAAAAAGTACAGTTACAAGGTGATCTTGACAGGCTGGTTGACTGGGCTGAGAAGTGGCAGATGCGTTTTAACGCTGACAAATGTAAAGAAATCGACCTTGGAAAGAATAATGAACAGCAAGATAACAGTATGAGAAGACACGGTTGCAACGACAGAGTGATTATGTCGAAGTCGACAATGGAAAAAGATTTAGGAGTTAATATCGACAATGAGTTGAAATTTTCTAAGCATATTGAAGGTCAAGTTAATAAAGCCAATAAACGGCTTGGACTGATAAGACGCTCTTTCGAGTTCTTATAGATGCAGCAGCGATGAAACAGTTGTTTGTTGCTGTCGTGCGCCCGAACCCTAGAGTTTGGTAACGTCGTGTGGTCACCGAAACTAGAAAAGGACAAAAATTTAATAGAGAGTGTTCAAAGACGTGCAACAAGGATAATTCCGGGCCTGAAAGGCAAGTCCTATGAGGAAAGATTAAAGATTATGAAGTTTCTTAGCCTCAGTTATCGACGTCTGCGTGGGGAACTCATTGAAGCATACAAGTATACTCATGGCTTATACAAGGCCCCAGAAGGATTACTAGAATTTGAAACATGAACCAACACCAGGGGCCACGGCTATAAACTAAAAAAAAAACAGGGTTGCAACACATCCATGCGACAACATTTCTTCTCGCTTCGAGTCACCAACATGTGGAACAGCCTCCCTGATAGCGTCGTTGACGCCCCGAGTATGAACGCCTTCAAGAACAGACAATACGAAGCTATGCAGGAGCACATGTTCAGTCTTAAAATGCCTTGCAAATTACGGACAAGGCAATAAGTCCAGCAGCTATCTCATCAATCAATGATCAGTTATGGAAAGATCGGATTCCAAAGGCAGGATCCCTTGTGAATTTCAAGTCACGAAAAATTCAAGAATCGGCAACAGGCCATGGGCCTATTTCTTCAGTGCCGACACTTCCTATCATCAATTTGTGCAATCTATATTCACTCTAATATTGATCCTCTATGAGCCCCTTTTGAGAGGCCATTTGATCGAGACCCATTATCCACTCTTAAGGCCCGTTTACACTAGTGGCAACGACATGCGCTTTGAGTCGTTTGCTGCAGTGCCTCACCGCGCACAACCGTTAACACTACTTTTGTACTCGTCGTCAGTTCGTAGAATCTAGAATCAGAAGTCACAAATTATTACATTGAAACCATAGAACGAATTGAATTTAATTAATTAATTAATTTAGATTTTTAATTTGATTTAAATTTTTCTTTTAATTTAAATTCTTAGTTAATTTGGGATTTAAGCATACAAGTGATATCAATTCCTTAATAGCTATCTACTAAACGCCACGCTTGTGTTGCATGAGGCATGGCCCCTGTCAATCGCTAGCTCGTCAATCGGTCAAGAAGCGCATGCAGAGGCTGCAAAGCGCCTCTGCATGCGCTTTGAGGCACTTGACTCTCGTGTGTTGCCCCTGGTGTGAACGGGCCTTTACAAGAGGCCGTTTACGCCAGTCCTATTAAATATATTATAACATGTTATATAATGTACTGGTGTGAGATTATATATTATATTGCAGATTATATATTAACTTCACGTGAGGAAAGACCTCCACAAATGAGACACGATCATTTATGATGCAGTGTTTAGGGACATTGCTGGGAAAATAGGACTTCAGACCTCTGTCAAATAGGAACGATGCTGATCTGATGAAGTCGACGGCATACAGTAATGTCCTTCTCTTTATAATAATAGCGGTTTCAGCGTTTAGTGGGCCGTCGGCCTGTCGCCGATTCTTTACATCGCAGAACATTCACAGCATTTTGTGGTCTCGAACTCGTGAACTCACTGCTTCAATTTTGCGTTGCTCAACTGTCCGGCCTCCTTGCCGATTCTGGCCAGAAAGCAGAAACTGTCGCATAGAGCTGGGATCGAACCCGCGCTTCTCTGCGCCAATCATGGTACTCTGAACTTTAACCACTGGGCCACCACGTCGCACACTTCTCAGAAGTCTGCGACGTAATTTCACGTAAGAATTTCTCTAATTCTTAAGATTCTATCTCTGTAAAAAGAGCTTTTTCTTGCCAGAGGCAAGGTGCTTCACTATATAAATCGATAAGCCTTTCAGTGACATCTCTGCTCCAGTCTTCGTCGTGCGACATGGTCAGTTAAGCGAAGTGGCAGGCAATGGTGCGTCTATTGGAGCGTCAGCCCAACGCACAACCTACTCGAACGAAAGTCACAGTGACACTGCTGCTTGCCGGGGCCCCGGTAAATGCCCCGGTTTGCCCCGTGAGTCCGTCCCGCTAGTCCAGTCACGGGTCGCCTGCCGAAGACCACAACTGTCCTGGATGTAATGGACCATCATGATTCCTGCCTTCCGGAACGTAGCTTTCAACACTTCAAGCCGTCCGTATCTGGGCCGTGGGTCGAACCAGCCCTCGGTCGAACGGCCACTAGTCGAAGGACGATAAATTTTGGAACAGAACTATGCTATCTGAAACCTAACCTCAGATGCGGTGAACGTAAAATCACGTAATTTAACGATGCCAGGAAGTCAGATTCGATCCGCGGCCTGGTGGTGCACGGCAGGTGGTGGTCAAGGCCGGAGGAGGACAAAGCCGAGTGGTGCACGGCTGATTGGTGGTCTGTCCAACTTTGGACAATTTAAGAAATGTAATCAGAACAAACAAAACCTTACAATGCATATAAGCTCTGGGATAGTCATCAAATGAATGGTGATTTTTAAACAGCGAGCTCGTATTAATTTGTAACAATTAACAGAAAAAGTAGAAATGGGCTGTACGATTTATTGCAGTAGGTCTTAGCGAGGAGAATATCTTTTATAATTTGCAGGCATCTTACATTCATATGCGTTCTTCCATGAAGCAAACTTATGGCAATATAAAGGATATGAATTATGTGTCACCGATGAGATGAAAAGTTCAGATAAAATTTGTGTGGATATCGACACAATGTCACGATATTTTCCTGGATTTTCTTCTAATTGTATATATTCACCTTCGTCTTGTTAGCATAGGCAATAGACGTTTCTGCTAGAAATTTTCGTCCATGTTAAAATTTTCGCGCCCTGAAGACGCGAGTCGAGTAGCCTATTGGTGGCTAAAGCGCGGTCATACCTGTGTGAATTTGAAGTATAAAATAAAAGTTTGCTTAAAATCGCTTTAATTAATTTAATTTGAGTTTTGCGTTGCCCATCAACCCTTGCAAACGGCCATTTAGATGCAGCAAGCCAGCTTACCGTGTGCTGGCTATTCAGTTCTTGCAATTTCGCTTCCGGTGTTGACGACGCCAAGTTATTAGTTCTTACTGTCTCAACTTATTAATTATGAAACAGCTTATGAAATAATATGATTACATTTTCAAATGTGAAGCGCAACAAATTCAATACACTAGGAAATAAATGCATGATTATGGCGTTGAGACGTAGCCAGTGGCCTCATGGACCGTAGTGAGAAGACAAGTTGCTTTCGAACTGAGAGCGATGCAACGATCGAACGTACTGTGTTTGTACCAATAATAGTATTTTGGGCTGGAAAAAGAATTACTTCCATGTATTGTTTTTTTCATTGTACTTTTTTCGAATCACTCAACGTGTTTATATTCCGACCATTCCTGAAGATGTGCTATGCTGGAACATTTTATCTACTGAAAATGTTATGCGAGAGTTCCCGACTGTCCTTGCTGACATATATAGTTCAGCCTCTAGAGTAATTCTGGTTCAGACATTACTAAAAGTCTAGAGAAACTTGCAGAATAGATTCAATGTAGGTTGCTTGTGAAATGTACCTACATCAGACATGATCTGTTCGAGCAGCTTCTTTTGTTGAAGCATTTCCTGTCCCAGCCAAAATTTCTATTGCAACTTTTGAACGCCCATGAAGCAAACAGAGTTATTTCTTCTGGAAAATTCCATCGAATCCCTGAAATTGATGAACTGTTCAAAAACGTTCGGAATATCTTCAAGCCAAGACTACCTATTGTAAGATATTACCAACATTCAGAGTACGCATTGCCTCCTTCACTTGCTGTCAGGTGACGAGGAAGCGCGCCTATGTTTTGAACACAGTTTACAACCGCCATCCACAGCAATAACAACTCCTGTACCCGCCTGCGACCTGATACCTGGCCAAGAAGCTTTGGAAACTTCAGGCTTCAAACGCGCAATTAGATTTCGCCTAAAGTTAGTTATCTAAGTTTTTGAATTTAGGTTAGATTAGTTGTAGATGTCTGTTGACGACATCCATGACTACGGGACGAACGTGGTTAACCGAACACTGCTTAGATATGATAATGCCGATAGGGCAGTGATTTCTCCTATTTTTATCTTTCAACTAGTCAACATCGTTTGCATTTAAAGATTGCTTCCGCTGACGTCATTTCCGACGTTTTTGAAGGTTCTGAATGAAGTGGATTCATTAGCGTCACCAGAACTGGTCCGATAAATACTGGACTCTACCCCAACGCAATTTTCCGTAGGCCATTTCAACCTTCGTATAGAATTTTTCTACCAGGGGTGGATTAAGGTTGTCTTATCACAGTAAGGACTAAGGAGCAAGGCTGGAGTATTCTTCACCCGTGTGTTCAAGTTTAGCTGTGGAGCAGCTTTCTCACTGAAATGGGTAGTTTGAGAAGCGGGATAACGCATGCAGCGCAACAAAGTTTTGCTAGATAATACGGTGAGCGGAATTGAAACGTTCTCGTTCGTTTGAGCGTGGATAACATTAAATTCTACGACATTCGCAGATTTGGTTTTATATCCAGAATGCGACGCATTAATGTAACCACCCACAGCGGGAGCTGAAGATAACTTTCCAGTTTTAGATATGCACTAAAAGAAGCGCGATTGGCGATGTATGTGCGACACTTGCTTCTAAAATTGGAACATAGCCATTAATATTTTTTGCTACCGCCCAAACTACGAATCCCAGCCAAACGACCTTCCGGCACATTAAGCACAGGGTAATTTTCAAGCTCCGCAGCTTGCGCATCCTTGATACTGTCGCAGAGCAAACGTGCTTTGCTGTTAGATTTGCTCCACTTAGCGTAATGGATATCTGTAGCCATAGCCGACTTGCTTGGTTAAATCAGACTAGAAACGCGTGGCTTGGTGGGAGTCGAGGCGACGTGCTTGGACTGTTCTAATACTTCGAATGAATGTTAGAGTATCTGGTCAAGCGCCGGTTCTGAAGAATTCGTAATATTTATGTATGAACATTTAACTGACCTCAGGCAGACTCCTCCGGAGACGATACTGGCCAAATCGATTAACTCAATCTAGGAGAAATCGGAATCCAGCGACCTGTGGAAAAGGAGTTTCGCTTCAAATTTCAAATTAAACCATTTGTTAAATTGTAGAAAATTCCTGGTTGATCTTGCTGCCGTGGGCTCACTCCAAAGGTAAACTATGCCCAAGCATCAACGTGATCCTATGGCTCGTGATAGTCCTTCAACCTAATCACTAAAGATGTTCAAGGGGAAGTCTACGTCCAATTGTATTAAAGATTTAATCTTCAAGCATAAACTTTTCTGTAAATAAGTATACGCAAACTGATCAATCAGCTGATAAAATAATTGATGGATAACCAACAATGATAAGATATTGACGTGGGCTAGAGGGAGGTTCAATCTTATCATAGCATAGTGTTCTCGGAACACTAGAAGATCATACTTCGAGATGACTGGATCCCTTTGTATAAGTCAGTTTCTTGGTGCTTTCCTGATTGTGCTTCTTTATTGGAAGTAATTCACCAAAAACGACTATTTTTTCATAAAGAGTGACTTCTTCAAGTTGTCGAAAAGTAACTTCGTTACCCGTAACAGAAGGTGACCGCATCGGCAAACCTCCTGGCACCCAACAATCGATTCACAGAGTTACTAGTATGTGCCTCGGTAAATTAAAACTACGTAAATTAATCAGAGACAAGATGGAAAGAAGAAAACTTTGTGAATACAATTGACATTATTCCCAACGTTTACAATATTCCAACACTAGATATATACACCTATCCTGACTGAGAGTATATGTTAAATTAGTTTTCATTTCGAGCCACAATGAGAACTGCAAATTTTGTGTCGATAGGTCTAGTCGACGGAACTAAAATTTGTGATGATTGACGGCTTCAGAGGCGACTAGCTGTTGCATTGCACCCAGAGCACCTCCATTTGTTTTCAGCCAGTCGAGTGCAGCGTTGCTAACTGGTATACTTATATACCAGATTTAACAAATCTGGTGTTTTCAGACGGTGTCTTGTATGAATACATATAAGTTCCACCTCTGAAATTCCCCAGCGTAGGCGAGGATTATATAGAATGCCTTCGGAGCGGCGCGACTAGATGTTTCCCGACATTTTTTTTTAGATCCACGAAAATACCGCTTGACGAAGAACCCCAATCGTTAACATTTAATCAAAGTGCTTAGTATAAGCACGAGAGTAAGGATTCTTGATTGATCACTGATCAGTGATGAAACGGCCTAGGACGAGTGAGGTTGTCGAACCGATCTTTGCAACGCAAGCTCCACCATTTTTGTTTGACGTGTTTTGAATTCTAGTGCCACTTATTGGAGTGTCACTTGAATTCTACGGTGCCATTCAATATTTCACTGATCGTGTAAGTCATATTCATTCATGGAACTGGCTGACTACTGCATCACTTGTCTACTTTTACCCGTCTTCAATGCATGCGTGGAGCGAGCGTTTTCTCGAGTCACCTATGTGCAAAACGGGCAACGAAATAAAATTTCCACCAAGGTACTGGAGTCCGTTATTCGGACGGAAACCTATCTGCTCAGCCGCAACAAGTGATCACAGCCGAAATGTTAAATAAATGCAACATGCAGGCATGCACGAAATAAAGCAAGAGGAAGATGACCCGTTTCCGTGGCTTGCTCATCTTGAGCGAAGAAGTGTCACACAGTGATAAAAAAAAGAACAAGTGTCAATGTAATCGAACACAGGAAAATAAAAGTATCAGAAATGATTAAAACAGAGGGAAAACTCACAACTTGTTCAATTTGGGTAATTACTAGTCAAGCCAGATAAATGCACAGTGAAGAGGATAAAAAAGAATTACTTCTCTTTTTCTAACCAACGTTTCTCAGTCAGTAATAGTTGATCAAATTTCGAGTTATCAGTCTGTTTTTGAACGATAAAATTTCTGGTATTATGAGCTATGCTATCTGCTATTCTCGCCGAGAAAAAAGTTGGCAACACTGGTCGAGTGTGGACAGTGGCCAGTACCGCCTCGGCCGACTTGTGCGCAACTGCTTTCGAAGTTTCGCTCTCTCCCTTGCCCACTGCAGCGCTCACAACTGTGGAACTCTCGCTAGCTTCCACCATGCACACACCTTACTCGACCACTCCCAACGTCGCGCTGGCGGACTGTACCGAAAACACTCTCCTCGTGTATAGGCACTCAGCCGGCAAAACTGTACGTCGACTCGACTAATCAACGCAATTATTCGCTCCGTGTATACGCACGTTTAGCCATACTCGATGAGCAATCGAACAAGTCCTTTGCAACTTCCAAATCAACGGACTTTCTCAAAGTTGTTGATCCCGTTTCCTATTACACGCTGAGTAGATTTAAATTGCGTTGCTTCGATAGTAGGATTGATGGATGGACTATTAGGGGGGAGAGTGACACTATGGAGTTACCGCGCCTATTCGAAAGCAATTAGAATCTTGACACCCGTTTTGAGGTATCAACCCCAGAGGTTGCCAATATAAAAAATAGGTACTAATAAACTTAATTTCATCGCTAAATTTTGTATTGAGATAAGGACTTATTTCTTCGAGGTGATTTTCTCTGGCCAATTTGTAAACGATTAATAATTAAGATAACTGTTGAATAGCCTTTTTCTAATGAAATCAATGCCAATACAGCAACCTGAAGCAATGAACTAACGGGTGAAGCTACTGCCCCATCGGAAATGCTGGCCCTTCTCATATGTGATTGAAGCACGTGGCCTAGCTCCTCGTCATCCTCGTCTTCGTTCCAATCTTCGAAGGAACAACTGAATGGAATTATAGTACTTTCTTACTTTCTGTTGAATTTGGCTCAGCAGATGCGACAAAAAAAAAAAAAAAACGTGGACGATTGTCCTCCTTTTCCTCTTCAGGTAAAGAAAGTTAAAATGCCCCAGATATTGCCCATATTGTGATGTTTAGATTTCGCGATTTGTAGGACAGTATGACAAGGGCAGCGTGCGTACCGCGCGTAAGTTTACAGGCTAATGATCGTCAAGAATACCGCGGCCGTAAACACTGCAAAACCTGATGATGATTGACTAAACAACACTCCTGCAACGAGAACCATCTAGAATTTTCTGAAGGCCTGCAGTGAAGGCTGCAGGACTAATAGCAAATTCTTCATATCCTTGTCTCTTCGGTGTCGGAAGCAATGAGGACACGTAGGACGCTACCAGAAGAAGAAAATGCTTGAAATTAGTTCTGGCAGATCTACGGCCATTCTCAGACAAATCAAGTGAGAAGAGATCCGTCTGGAAATTGACTAGAATTGCATGCTGCTCCGGGGAAGTGCGCACAGTGTCGGGCGAGTTACACCACGCAACTGACTCCCACGCCAGGTTCTAGTAATTCAAGTTCAGGAGGGACTAGGTTCAAATTAAACATATTTATTCTGCCTCCTTGGAAGTCTTCCCTGATGGTTTTCATAACTCCTCTGGAATATACTTCCTAAGGGCTTCGCCCAAACCCGGAATTCCGGTAAGTTTTATATGTCTTCTGTACGGAAGTACAGTCTTGACGGAGGTTGCAGCCACCGTCTTTGACTTACGTTTCCTTCCTATATGACCCCCAAGTTTCCCATTGGAAAACCCTTCCATGCAAAATGGGCATGGAACCACAAATCGCTTGAGTGGCAATTCTCCCTTTTGCAGGTATCTGAATCTCCTTCCTCCTGCTATCTCGACATCCTTCCTCCTGCTATCTCGACATTCTTCCTCATCGCCACCTTGAGCTTCCTCTTCATTTCCTTGTGGTGTGGTCATGCTGCTGCTGCTGCTGCTGCTGCTTGAGGCTATTGCTTGACATTGCTTCGACGCCGCCGCCCCTGAGCTTGCTGCTTCCACGCCTCTAAGAAATGAATACTGCAGGTCGGCAACTGCTGTCCCCTTCCAGATGCCTTCTAAAAGTACCTGGACTCTTGATAACTACTAAGTGCTCAAGTTTCACGATAGTATGCCTGGAGGTAGGTTACAAAATTTTTTTATAGTATTGATGACTTGATTAGCTAGCTCCTTAGCAGTTCCTCCTGCAAGTTCATCGGCAATTGATTGATCCCCAGTATTGTGAAAGAGTTAACCTTATGAGCCCCTATCGGCTCAGCTTTCTTCACACCATTGGGTTTACGATCAACATGATGGCATGATTAGTTTCTCGCCCGGACGTGCTTTGCCACATGCACTACCAAAATGCGGAGGGAATCCACCCCCTAAGAAGAGTTCTCAGGTACGCATGCATCCCTAGCCGACACCGACCAAGTAAAGCTTCGCAAAGAGGCTTAACTTGTTTGCTGCACATTCAGAGATTTTACTCAAATATTAATAATTAGAATACTATTCACTACTTAACATGATACTTTCTCAGGTGAAAAAAGGCATTTATCCGAAAAACGCATCTCATGATTGATATGGTGATTTACTAAACAAGGTGCCTAAAATATAACTTCAATAATTATATATATATATATATATTGTGGTCGGAATTAACACTGCGTAGTTATAAATAATCTGAATTTTAAATGCTGCAAGAATGGTTTCCAGAGAAAAAAAAATTATTGCTTATCGAGAATGCTGGTGAGTCCCCACATCCACATCGAAACCTCTAGGAGCGGTATGATATCATCATATATAGGTCACTCCTGCCGATTTCATCTTGATGCAAGCAAAAGCTGCAGAGTGCAGACTACTATATACCTTCCTACTTCTGTTTTCCTCCGTTTATCTTCAAAATCAAGCCAGCTTGAACGTGAGCGTCGCAGCTTGATGCACAGAGAAGATTTTCACAAAATTATTTGAATCGCCTGTGCTAACCAATTCTTCCTCTGTAGTGGTGGTTGTGGAAACCTTCGACGTCGCCACCACGCCCGAAGTTGCCACCACGCGCGATGGCGGCAACTCCCGCACTAAAATAACAATGTTTGTAAACAAGAGCTTCAACCAGCAGAAGGAATGTTGAAAGTAAACCATAACATCTTACTCGAAAGTTAAACAGTTATGTGCCTGTGCATTGAATCGCATAACTCTAAATGCTATGACCGAGATATTGAAACGATAAATTCTCAACCAATGTCTAGTCTTCTGCAAATACTGCATGAACAGCGTACCTGAGTTATCACGGGCATTTGGGAGAATCTCAGAACCGGCTTGTGCCCGCGTTGCACAATGCACATGCCTGCAGGAATTGATCGTCAACCCAGGTAAACAATGTTGTAGTCATTACTCGAGCCATGCAAATTCATTTAAACCTCATTGGTTCAGAAAAAAAACTCATGAACTTGCAAGACAAAAGGACCTAACGTTAAAGAGTTGACAAGCAGATTAATTGATTGAACTGACCTGAATCGACGTTTTGGAGAAAGCGCCCAACTCCCAAGAGCGTTCGCACAGCTGGTGGGGCTTGGTACACAGACCGGTTGATATTGTCTGAATGACCGAGATGCTGGGAAAAGTGACCGCACGGTCTCCGCCTGTTCGGTCTCTGCAAACAGGGTGCTCAATTGGTGGCGTATGTCCGTGGATGTTACACGGCCTATCTTGGAGTCCTTGATGACCGTGTCAACCTCCCGCCACCCAGATACGTGATCCTTGCTATTTTTAACATTCGCAAATACAAATTTGTTGGCTGGGTGTATGCCAGCTTTTTTCGGTTTTCCTCGGACATCAAGATTTGGATAGGCCTTTTCAAATCTTTCGGAATTATGAGATCGACAACAGAAGAAGTGTTCTTCGCACTTATATAGGCTATGTAGAATGAATCAATCAATTGTCTCTCCTCATCCGAGCACATTCTGAAAATGGCACGTTCATCCAGCCATACTCCTTCGAAGGTTTCTTCCATTTCTTTTATAGTAATGCGACAGGGTTCACTCACACGTCGCCCATTGAAAAACACAAGGCGACAGACAATCAAGCGTCGGATTTCCAAATAATCACTGGCCGTGATTGCTGAAGCACCTGAAAGGACCTTCAAACGTCCATTTATGTGTTCTTTGACTGCCTCCAGTTTAGCCATATCAGGCAGTCGAGATGGTCGTCTTAGAAATTCTTCTCTGACTTTTTTCGAAGCGTACTCCGAACTTCGGAATAATTTACCCCACTTCATTGTCAATATGGACAAAAATTTAGTGATTTCTTCTGCTTTTTGGTATTCTTCAGAAATCAAAAACATTCCCTGGAGAGCCAGAGCAGCCTCTGATGGCATAGGCTAGAGCAGTTTTCAGCCCATGCTTGGTCTTGTTATCAACTTTGGTGACGTTCTCAATTGCTTTGACCAAGTAAGGAAAATATAGACGCCTAAACAGATCATGCGTATCCAATAATTTACCATCTTTTGCGGCTGAAGCGCGAAAGTTGACTAAAAGACGGGCTATAAGGCGCATATATTTCATTGTCCTGACTCTCGCTTCAATCCGTTTGGAGCTGCATTGTAGGGACTTAAATTGTTGATGTCTCAATGACATTATTACGGGATCGGATGTGCATAAAATACCTATTTCGTCGTTGTGAAATCTACTTGCTATTTCCTTGGCGAAATTATCATCAGTGATTGCTGCTCTAAGTACATGAGCTTTTATGCCAGTGGCCTTGCCCGACCCATCCTCAACGCATTTGTGAGAAGTAAAATACCGAGTGGCAAAAAACCTTTGCAACGGATGCAGATTCTTGATCGTTCTATGGACACATTTTTCTCAAGTACAAGTTGTTTTTTCCGGATTATTGAGGTAATCATTAAATATACCTCTGTTGCGTATTTTCTTCATTTCTATAGAGCGCTTTTTGGGAGACATTTTTTTCATATCATTAACTTCAACAAAATCTCCATGCATTGACCGTACATGCCTTGCCAGTTTATTCCGGAAGAAGCCGCAGTAGGGGCATGGTCTAGCTGATCGTTTCGAGTTAGAAACTTTTAGGTCAGGATAATTTCCAATTTCAACAGAATTTTCATTTGGTAAATGGGATGAAAATTCATTGTCCAACACAGATGGAAACTCTGGAAGGGAAGACTTTACAGTAATCTGTAAACCTTCGTCAATTGTTATGATTTGTTGTCCGGTATTTTCGTCCAAAGCAGCTGGCTCCAAAGCCCTAAGCATGAGCTCTTTCGTCGAAAGATGTTCGGCAACAGAAGCTGAATCAAAGTTATTACAGGTCGCTCTTGTAACGATAGCAGTACCATCATCATCAGGTGAATGAACTCGCAGGCGCTTCCGTATCCAGCTGGGCATCTTCGACAACTGGCACATGTAGTAGACGGCACTGAAGACAAAGAATACAATATATTAATTCCATTAGCGATATCTGCCATCTAATTTAATTTTTTTTTCAATTTTGAGCACCGATGAAAATTGCGCCTTAGGTGTCAACCATAAAATACTGATAGAACGCTACGCAAACATAAGGTTACCGAAATACAGAGTGGAACATACTGAAGACATTGCAGAGTGGAACAGCAGAACTAGAGGCAGGTGTGCCACCATCGCCACCCAAAGAAACATCCATCTGGGAAGGCCAAACCTGCCATAATATCTTATTTAATACTTGGTAATATAGAATGAAAGTGACGTATCACCAAAACTTCTTATGAGATGAACTAAGATAGGTCCTTCATTTTATCTACAATATTTAAGTCACGTCAACAAAGGCGCCCTAGGTGTAAATCATAAAATAATATGCAACAGAGCCAGGCATGTCAGATGGAACCGGTTTTGAATGTATAACAAAATATTTGTTAATGGTAAACCTGCACACCTGAGTTGCAGTCACAGCAGCAGAAGCTGATGTACCTTCGCCAGCTTCTTCACATGAAATTTCATGTACAACCACCTCTGGCAGTGCCACAGCAGGAGGAAAGGAAGATGGGTCACTATGGTCAGCAACAGTCTCGTGCAGACGTACCTGCACAGTGCATTTTTTCATCAGTATCAGCAACAGAGACAACGCCGCCGGATGTGGGAGCTTCTTCGAGAGCAGCGCCCCTTCTCACCGGGGGGCCTCTGCGTAGTCGGCACCAGTCGAAGGAAGCGTGCGAACTTCGGCGGCCAAACTCTCCGACCTCAACCCACCCTGGGCCCTGGCCCGGAGTACCTTGCGTCCTAGGAGGCGCCGCCGGCGGGAATTCGTCCCTCGTTTTTTCGACAGAGGGGTTCTATGTCCCGGCCATTGAATCCCTCTTACACTTACTCGCCGGGGACATCGCGTCCAATCCAGGACCCATCTACATCTGCCCCAACTGCACTACACGCATCACATGCAGTGTTGGCTCCGTTCGTTGCAACTCCGGCGGCGAGTGGGTCCACCTCCGGTGCACTACACTCCCTTCACTTACTCACTACACAAACGACTTTAATTGATTAAAGTCGTTTGTGTAGTGAGTTCATTAATTAAACGACATAATTAGGTCGGTCGTATGACGTCTAATGGTCTCGCCACTGGCTTTTTGCAGCTTTGCTGCAACAACTTCGTTAATATCATTCATTTCAACAATAGTTACCACCCCTACAGGATATGAAAAAGGTTTTGTCACCGCTTGCTTAACAGCAACAACATCACCAACCTGAAGGGGCAAATAATGACTATGTTTATAACGACCCAATTTATAGGACGATAAATCCCGCAGATTCTGAAGGAATTGGTCATAATACAGTCGGTTAAGCTCTGCTTTCACCTTCCGCAATTTGGCTGTTCTCTGGAACAATTCCTCGATCCCAGGCTCTTTAGGTTGCCAGTCAGGGTCATCCCCTGTTTTGTCTGGAGAATGGACGGATGATTTTTGTCCACGATCAAAGGAATGGACGGTAAATCGCAACCTTTCACCAGTAATTCCGGGATTATTAAGTCAACTGATTTATCAACGTTATGGTTCACCAAAATTGACTTGAATGCTATGGGCCATTTGTTTATGAACATTTTGCACTCTTGAACTATGCACAAAAAATGATCTATCCATTGTCGCTCACAATGCGTTGAAGAATGCCGAAATCAAAAATGTGTAACTGGAAAGCAAGCAGGAATGATTCAGTGTCAATATTTTTACATACCAACAGATTGATTGCAAGAGACCATAGACAGGTAATTAACAAGATATATATCTTTGATCTTCCTGAAGGTGTCTTTATAGTGAAGGGACCAATGTGATCCATTGCTACCTCGCGAAACGGAATTTCAACGGGATTAATACGGTAATCCTTGAAATCATTCTGATTAATTTTGAGCGGACGTGCGTTAACTTTCTTACAGACGAGACATGCCCTAATGCATTTGTTAACTACCCTGAAAGCAGAGGGCATCCAAAAATCCCTACGCATTGCCGCTAATATGCGATACACACCAGCGTGCCTTAATTTCAAATGCTAATTCCAAAGTAATCCTCTATTTAGTTTACAATCTTTAGAATATAGGACAGGATTCCTCACATTTAATGGCGCGTTCAAGTTTCTGAACTTACACCTCACACGCACCAAGCCCTCTCTGTCCCGAAACGGATTCAACTGCGACACAATCGAAGGTTCAGGCTGCTGGGAAGGATCATTAAAATAGGCAAGCAGATCAAGATAGGAACGGAGCTGAGCAGTTCTAATCACAAAATTGCGTGCCGCTTGCATGGACTTATCAGCTGGAGAATTTTTGAATAAATCATTACGTCTAGACTTCACTCTTTCAATACAAGTGTAGGCGAAAAGTCGCACAAGATGGATGACTTTACAGTATTTAACGAATGATGAATATCGGTCGTACGGAATTTCAGGCTCTGATGTTGCGGATAGATGAACATTAACATGAAAACATCTACTGCTGCGCATATCACCAAGAGCGTAGGAAACTATGAAACCCTCTTCAGGAAGTCTCAGGACCCACAAGGTAATTTGTGCCACCCAATCTGTTGCGTGACACACAGCGCGTTACGAAGTCCGCTGGATTTGATACACCTTGTACATGAGAAAAGTAAATGGGATGGATATCGCAAAGCAGCTTCATGATTTCATCTAAATTGTTATTGGTCAGTACTCCCTTTCGCTCTGTCTTGTCGAATTTTTGTGACTTAGAGGTCAGCCAATTTAGGGAAATTGTTGAATCTGAAAACACGCGAATATCCTCAATCTTTGTGGGATTAGAGGCAGAAGTCAATTCGTTAAACCAATCTACGACACTGGCAGCACCAAATCTAAGTGCAGTTAGTTCCAATACAGGAATAGTGGGAGACGTGCCCGCCGCAGCTATTACGCCGCTGTCTATCTGACCTTTAATTATTTGATCATATTGTTCAAGTTTAGACGGATCTTTCTTCAATTTCTTGTACAACGAGCGAACAATTTTTTTTCCGCGAGACCGAAATTATTGGGAAGCAAATGCTTGACGCTATCGTTCCACAAGGCAGGCACAATGATCCGCCCGTCGGAATCTCGAGAATAATTCTTCATTACATATTCTATAATTTTACGGTTTTGCTCACTGCAGTCAGAATTATTGTGCTCATCCTTGTCATCTAGGTAATCAGCGCAAGCACGCTCCAGGACCGCTCCTGTAGCCTGCTCCAATTCTGAAGCCGAATAAAAACTACACGAGCTAAAGTCCTGGGGCTCCTCTAGTCAAACTATAGAATCAATTTTGTGCATGAAGGTTTTCACCGGGTGCAGGTGTGGTAAATTACGCCTCAATACGGCAACGTCTCCAGCCAGCATTATTCCCAGTGAACAATAATACACCAGCGACAACTGAGAGGAATTAACAAAACTACACGAATGCACTGGCAAAACTTGAGCTAAATCAACGCCAAGCAGCATGTCAACGATACCCGAGTCGTCCGGCCGCATCATCCGATCTGCGAGAGAAATTTTAAGGGGACCGACTACCCTCCGGAAAAACTTCTACAGTTATTATCCGATCATCATGAAACTTCACATACATACGTAAAATGTAAAAAAATAACATTTTGCCCATATGAATTTTTCGAAAAAATTTATAGAAAACGTGAAATTCATAGAAAACGGCTAAAAAGGGGTACTTTAGAAAATCTATCTCCTCCTACAAATATCATCCTACAACATCGAGACACATATCATTCGGTTCTTAAGGACTATACCTATAGATTTGATGATCATTTTTCTCATTTTCCCCATAGTTTTTTTTATTATGCGCGTTTTATCCCATTTTTCTCATTTTTTCTCATTTTTAAAAAATGATCATCAGTTCTATAGGTATGGTCTTTACGAATCGAATGGTATATGTCTCATTGCTGTAGCTTGAAAACTGTAGGAGGAGATAGGTTTGCCGTGCGACCAATCGGAGGTTTTCAGGACGCCCAAAAAACTGCCGGGCGGCACGTAAAATGACGTAAAAGAGTCGAAACGTAGCCAACTTACCGCAACCAAGCCTTAAAACTAAGTGAGGAAGGCATAGAGCGAGTGGCTGCACACCTTTCACCTCGCTGTCATGATGGGCCCTGAAAGACCTGGCTGTATCTGGCAGTATATAAAGTCACGCCCCGTAATTAATGCCTTAGGAATTTGTTAAGGCCGCCCCCCACCGCCCTCCGTTCCATGGGGCGTGGTGAACGTAAAAGTGGAGGTAGAAAGATGATTCTGCTATCAATGGAATCGTCAGAAAGCAAGCTTTAAGATGAGTATGAGCACCTGATAATGCCATGATTGGCCGCTTTACGTCAGACGTTCCTTTTTAGTGTGTCCACCCTTCTAATTAATCCCATAGGCTTTAGTTAAGGGCTCTAAAAACTCCCTCCCTTTGGGGGGGCTGTTACGAAATCATTTTTCGACGTAGAGGGATGATTCTGGTACGGTTGGATGCGTCAAAAACTAAGCTTTAAGATGAGCACAAAAACCGGAAAATACCAAAATTGAAAATTCTAGGGTAGTCGGTCCCCTTAAGCTCATTGGCTTTAATAACTAATTCGTCTAAACCACAAGTATTTACTCGAGTACGGATCACCGAGATAGGATCATTCATAACATTAATGAAAATACTTCTTTCTAACTTTATAAACGAACGATAACTAATTGAAATATTTTACCGAAAAAATTTTGAAATAACTATGGGTAACTCTGACTAAGTGGGTTTGTATTATCCGCACCAAACAGTCCAGTCCCGGAACCACTGCCAGTAATCATGACAGAACCCATCGTTGTAACACACTGTTGTTCCTGCTCTTATGGGGGGGGGTGGCTCGATTGGATGGGGCCCTGAGAAGAGTACGGCTCTCTTGAATGTGGGCCCGCGTCGCCCCTTGAGCTGGCAACATTGAACATTTTGCCAGCTGTTGCCTCGGCTTTCCCGGCGTGCCACTCATTGGTGCCTTGTGAGTGGGTGCCGTCACTACCATGCTGCCGGACTGCTGCCCATGTTGGTTGGATACCCCCAACCAAGACTCCGGCGGCAATGCTTCGCCCTGCATATGCTGGACCGAAACATCCGATCGCTGCTGCAAAAGAGGTTGCCCAGTATGGGTGGGCAGAGGAACGAACTGGTGTGAGTTGATGGAGACGCAGTCGATGTTCCTCTTTACTACAGAACTTTCAGACGCGATGCTTCCTCCCATTGTTGCATCGGTCTCAAGTTGGCCGCAAATTAAGCAGTCAACGTCGAAACACCCCCTCCAGTGTTTTGTGACGCTAATGGACGCAGGGCAGAGGGGGTGGATGCATTTCTTTCCTGCCGTGCACATAACGAGGTGTGCATTGATCTTGTAACTTCTATCTAGTGTATCCCGTGAACCTATCTTTAATACTTACGCTTAGATACACGTCTTGTTATTATCCTTCCCTGGCCAATGAAGTTATTCGGACAATTATAAACGAACCAAGACCCCTCAGGTTTTTCTACTATTGATTAGTAGATCAGACATTTCTTGACAGTTCTTTTTTGGTGATGTTCAGATTTTCCTTTCTGAGTGCTGTATAGGATGGCTCGATATCGTATTTTTTCCAACAGTTCTTCATCGAAATATTGGCGAAAACTCTCTATTGTAGTCTTAGGAACAAAGTTGAAGCTCTGCTGTCCTCTGAACTGAACGTCATTGTCAGGCTCATCTCTTGATCTCCATCGTCTCTTTTCTGTAGCAGTTGGATTTACCTCGTCTTGTGCTTCTCGTGGGTGTTCAGTCGTATTTGAATCAATCACTTGTTGGGTTTCATTGCCGATAATTATGGTGACACAGCTGCTTTTTTTACAACCGAAGTGCTGATAGAGCTCATATTTTCGTTAATTCCTTGCGCTTTATCAAGAGGATCATGTTTATGTGATTTTAGCAACTCCTGACAATTTATGCATTACCGTTTAGCGATTTCAAAGGATGATATAATATCGGTACGAATATTGGAACTTTTTATTTAAGAATAGACTATATTTTTTTATAACCTGTATTTTTTTGAAGGTGCTAGTTCTCTAATTATGATGCCTATGCTAAATTCTCGTTTACAACTGGCATATTGCGAAGAATGACGGACCGCAGCACACTAGAGAAATATGGCCCACAGCTCAAATTCGGTTACATCCATCCTCATTGACGTCTAGGTGGCAACTAATGTTCAAAGCGCCCAGTCTCAAACTACCCGAGTACAAAAGTAGTGTGAACGGTTGTGCGCGGTGAGGCACTGCAGCAAAGACTCAAAGCTCATGTCGTTGCCACTAGTGTAAACGGGCCTTAACAGAAAGAAAACTATACTAATTTATGTTCCTAATAAATAAGGCACATAAGCCCCATATTATCCCATTTGCCGAAGAGTTTGTGTATGTATATATTGATTGCATTACTATATTGACGTAAAAACCCATTTTGCTCCATAGAATGAGTTACATTGAACAGAAAATTGTGATCACCTGACGGTAACTGGAGTTCTCATTTCCTGACGGTAACTGGGATGACCACTTAAAAATTGTCTATTAGTTACATATAATACACGTATTTTCAGCATGATTTAGGAATAAATATCTTTCTAGACCTATAACGGAGAATAACTGCTCGTGAATATAGTAAAACTTACCGGATTATGACATCTACAGGCGTTTATGTGGCGAGCAATTTTAGGTGCATCCTTTCCTTCCGCCCTCTTCCTTTGAACTCGTTGTTAACCCACGTGACAGCGGTGAGTTGCCAGATACCGCAATTTAAGTGATAAGCGGAGTGGTAACCGAGACTACCGTCAGTCGCTAACACGCTTCAACAGCATAGTTTGCTCGTAATGAGGGAAAAATAAGGGTGGTAATTAGAGGTAGCGTCAGTCGTCAAAGGGTTAACTGTGAAGCAGCTTTCTCTGTGAAATGGGTAGTTTGAGAAGCGGGATAATATGTACATAATAATATAATAGCGGTTTCAGCGTTTATTAGGCCGTAGGCCTGTCGCCGATTCTTAACATCGCAGAACATTTACAGCATTTTGAGGCCTCGAACTCGCAACGCACTGCTACAATTCTGCTGTGCTTAACCGCCCGGCCTCCTTGCCGATTCTGACCAGAAACTGTCGCACAGAGCTGGGATCGAACCCGCGCCTCTCTAGTGCGTCAATCTTGGTACTCTGAACTTTAACCACTGGGCCACCCTGCCATTGCATGCAGCGCAACAAAGTTTTGCTAGATAATACGGTGAGCGTCGTTCATTTGAACTTGCATAACGTTAATTTCTATCGACATTCGCAGATTTGGTTTTATGTCCAGAATGCGACGCATTAATGTAACTAGAATACACAGCGGGAGCTGGGGATAACTTTCCAGTAACAGATATGCACAAAAGAAGCATGATTGGCGTTGTATGTGCGCCACTTGCTTCTAAAATTGGAACATGGCCATTCATATTTTATGCAACCGCCCAAACTACGACTCCCAGCCAAACGACCTTCCGGCACATTAAGCACAGGGTAATTACCAATTTCAAGCTCCGCACCTTGCGCATCCTTGACACTGTCGCAGAGCAAACGTGCTTTGCTGTTAGATTTGCTCTACTTTGCGTAATGAATATCTGTTGCCATAGCCGACTTGCTTGGTTAAATCAGACTAGAAACGCGTGGCTTGGAGGGAGTCGAGGCGACGTGCTTGGACAGTTGGACTGTAAAGCGCAAACCGCCGTCCCCATAACGCCATGCCCCGGCTCTCCCCCTTCGCAGCCAGCAGAAGGCTTTTCTCGTTGCCCGATCAGTAATGCGCCTGGCGCGATGGAGGGACCTAACCTAACCTATCCTGGCGCACAACTGATCAGCAATTGAAGAAAGCCTTATGGCTGCGAAGGGGGAGAGCCGGGGCATGGCGTTATAGGGACGGTGGTTTGCGCTTCTGCCCGTGGAGTGCAGCGTGCTGCGCTCCCTAAACAATGATAAGATATTGACGTGGGGTAGAGGGAGGTTCAATCGTATCATAGCATAGTGATGCCGGAACACTAGACGATCATACTTAGAGATGTTTCTTAGCATAAATCAGTTTCTTGGTGCTTTCTTGATTGTACTTCTTTATTGAAAGTAATTCAGCAAAAACGACTATTTTTTCATAAAGAGTGACTTCTTCAAGTTGCCGATAAGCAACTTCGTTACCCGTGATGTAAGCACCGCATCGGCAAACCTCCTGGCAGCCAACAATCGTTTCGCATAGGTACTCGTATGTGCTTCGGTATATTAAAAATACGTAAATTAATCAGAGACAGATGGAAAGAAGACAACTTTGTGATAAAATTAATTGGCATTATTCCCAACATTTACAATTTCCAGCACTAGATATATACAGCCTTCCTGACTGAGAGTATACATTAAATAAGTATTCATTTCGAGCCACAAAGAGAACTGCAAATTTTGTGTCGATAGGTCGACTCGCTAGTCGACGGAACTAAAATTTGTGATAATTGACGGCTTCAGAGGCTACTAGCTGCTGCATTGCACCCAGAGCACCTCTAGTTGTTTTCAGCCAGTCGAGGGCAGCGTTGTTAACTGGTATATTTCTATACCAGATTGCACAAATCTGGTATTTTCCGACGGTGTCGTGTATGAATACTTTAGACCTGCTGTATATTAGCATAAATCTGGTATTTTCTGACTAACTGCAAATTTACTTCATTAAGTTCCACCTCTGAAGTTTGAACATCCCCCAACGTAGGCGATGATTATATAGAATGCCGTCGGAGCGGCGCGACTAGAGGTTTCCCGACATTTTTTTCAGATCCGCGAAATTACCGCTTGATGAAAAACCCCAAATCGTTAACATTTAACCTAAGTGCTTAGTGCGGTATAAGCACGAGAGTAAGGATTCTTGATTGATCACTACTGATCAGTGATGAAATGGCCTAGGACGAGTGAGGTTGCCGAACCGATCTCTGCAACGCAAGCTCCACCATTTTTGTTTGACGGTTTTCGAATTCTTGAGTGCCACTTACTGGAGTGTCACTTGAATTCTGCGGTGCCATTCAATATTTCACTGATCGTGAAAGTCATCATTTATTCATGGAACTGGCTGACTACTGTATCACTTGTCTACTTTTATTTACCTGCCTCCAATGCATTCGTGGAGCGAGCGTTTTCTCAAGTCACCTATGTGAAAAACGAGCAACGAAAGAGAATTCTGAAGTCTGTTATTCGGACGAAAAGCTATCTGCTCAGCCGCAACAAGTGATCACAGCCGAAATGTTGAATAAATACAATATGCAAGCATGCACGAAATAGAGCAAGAGGAAGATGACCCGTTTCCGTGGCTTGCTCATCTTGAGTGAAGAAGTGCCACACTGTGATAAAAAAAGGAACACGTGTCAATGTAATCAAACACAGGAAAATAAAAGTATTACAATGTTTCAAACAGAGGGAAAAAATATAACTTCTTCAATTTGGTTAATTAGTCGTCAAGCCAGATAAATGCAGTGAAGATAAAAAAATTACTTTTTTTCTAACCGTTTCTCAGTAATAGTTTAATCAAATTTGGAGGTATCGGTCTGAGTAAACATTAAAATTTCTGGTATTATGAGCTAAGCAATCTGGTATTCTCGCCGAGAAAAAAGTTGGCTGGTCGAGTGTGCCCTGTACTGCCTCGGCCGTCTTATTCTGCGCAGCAGTGTTCGCTCTCCCTCTTGCCCACTGCAGCGCGTACAACTGTGGAGCTCTCGCTAGCTTCCACCATGCACACCTTACTCAACCACTCAACGTCGCGCTGGCGGACTGTACCGAAAACACTCAGCACTCTCATCGTGTATAGGCTCTCAGCTGGCAAAACTGTAGTCGACTCGACTAATCGACGCAACTATTCGCTTCGTGTATAAGCACCTTTAGCTATAATCGATGAGCAATCGAACTAGTCCTTTTCAACGTCCGAATTAACAGACTTTCTCAAAGTTGTTGCTCCCGTTTCCTGTTACACGCTGAGTAGATTCAAACTGCGTTGGTTCGAGAGCAGGATTGATAGATTGACTATTTAGGGGGAGAGTGACACAATGGAGCTACCGTGCCTATTCGAAAGGAATTAGAATCTTGACACCCGTTTTGAGGTATCAACCCCAGAGGTTGGTTGCTACTAGAAAATAAGAGGTACTAGTAAACCTAATTTCATCGCTAAATTTTGTACTGAGATAAGGACTTATTTGTTCGAGGTGATTTTCTCTGGCCAATTTGTAAACGATTTATAATCAAGATAATTGTTGAATAGCCTTTTTCTAGTTGAATCAATGCCAATAGAGCAACCTGAATCAATGAACTAACGGATGAAGCTGCTGCCCTGCCCCCTATCGGGAATGCTGGCCCTACTCGTATGGGATTTGAGCTCGTGGCCTGCACCAGTTTTGCCGCTTTTGGTTGTAGTCGTCGGCTGAAGGTAGTCTGTGAATCGCTCATCGTCATCAGTTACATCAACAAAATCAAAGAGGATATAGTCTTCTACGTCTACCTGCTCCATCATGTGTCGCTCGATCGTGAACACATATGCTTTCCAGCTCCTCGTCATCCTCGTTTTCGCTCACCTCATCTTCCTGCTCCGGATCCGGATGATTCTCTTTTATGTCTCTGATGATAATGTTGTCGATTTCGTCGATGTCAACATCGTCTTCTGCCATAACATTCTCGTTGCCAAGGACAGTTTCCGGATTGATAAGCTCTTGAGCAACTAAGACGTCAACCTTTTCCAGGGTTTTTTTTCATCTTGTGATAGAATCTTGTATATCGACTTTTCAGCGTTCCGACCATATAATCTTTGTTATTGGTTCCATAAGAGTGCCCCATGACCAATGACATCTCCCGCATGGCGGCATCATCATCCCCGTCAATGTCCTTGGAGGTTGACATGTCGAATTCTGGATTCTTCAATTCGGGCTTCATACTTGAAGACGTAAACCGTAATCTTGCCGATGCTTCCCTCTGAGAGGGGTGATGCCTCGAACTTTATTGCCGCTCGATCGACTTGGTGACCACGGCATGAGTTCATATGGCACTTCCTTGCGTTCGTTGAGGAAGGAGCGCACCTACAGAGTGTAGTCGATGTACTCATTTATGAACTGATTATATAGAAATCGACTCATGGCCTCTCGCAATATTGCTGTGCGTATCTTACGCTCATCAATGGGCTCTAAGTGAGAGAAAGTCGCCAGGTCTCTCATTACTATTAAATTATGTTGCTCTAGAATTCCTTTGATGTAGGGCTAGGAGTTGCAGGACGTATGAGCAAACTTTAGCACCGAAGACGTGTAATTTTTGATTGTGGCTTGCTTCAAGTGACCCCACCAAGTTTCTGAAGGCCTGCGCTCAATGCAGTGAAGGCTTCAGAACTAATAGCAAATTCTTCATATCCATGTCTCTTTAGTGGATCGGAAGAAATGACACGTAGGACGCAACTAGAAGAAGAAAATGCTTGAAATTAGTGCTGGAAGATCTACGGCCATTCTCAGACAAACCAAGTGAGAGGAGATCCGTCTGGAAATTTACAAGAATTGCATGCAGTTTCGGGAAAGTGCGCAAAATGTCGGGCGAGTTATACCACGCAACTGGCTGCGTGACGAGTGTGTCACCTTTTCTCTTCTCTAACACTTCGACTCCCACGCCAGGTTCTAGAAGTTCAGGAGGGACTAGGTTAAAATTCAACATATTTATTCTACCTCATTGGAAGTCTTCCCTGATTGTTTTCATAACTTCCTCTGGAATATACTTTCCAAGGCCTTCGCCCAAACCCGGAGTTCCGGTTAATTTTACAAGTCGTTTGTACGGAAGTACCGACTTAACGGAGGTGGCACCCACCGTCTTTGAGTTCTGTCCTTTCTATGACCCCAAGTTTCTGATTGGAAAACACTTCCATGCAAAAAGGGCATAAAACCACAAATCGCTTGAGTGGTAATTCTCCCTTTTGCAGGTATCTGAATATGTGCTCAAGTTTCACGATAGGATGCCTTGCATGGAAGTAGGTTTTAAATTTTTTTTTTTTCTTATTGATGACTTGATTAGCTAGCTCCTTAGCAGTTCCTCCTGCAAGTTCATCGGCAATTGATTGATCCCCAGTATTCTGAGAGTTAACCTTAGGAGCCCCTATCGGCTCGGCTTTCTTCACACCATTGGGGTTTACGATCAACATGATGGCATGATTAGTTTCTCGCCCGGGCATACGTTGCCACATGCACTACCAAAATGCGGAGGGAATCCACCCCCTAAGAAGAGTTCTCAGGTACGCATGCATCCCTAGCCGACACCGACCAAGTAAAGCTTCGCAAAGAGGCTTAACTTGTTTGCTGCAAATCAAGAGATTTTACTCAAATATTAATAATTAGAATACTATTCACTACTTAACATGATACTTTCTCAGGTGAAAAAAGGCATTTATCCGAAAAACGCATCTCATGATTGATATGGTGATTTACTAAACAAGGTGCCTAAAATATAACTTCAATAATTATATATATATATATATATTGTGGTCGGAATTAACACTGCGTAGTTATAAATAATCTGAATTTTAAATGCTGCAAGAATGGTTTCCAGAGAAAAAAAAATTATTGCTTATCGAGAATGCTGGTGAGTCCCCACATCCACATCGAAACCTCTAGGAGCGGTATGATATCATCATATATAGGTCACTCCTGCCGATTTCATCTTGATGCAAGCAAAAGCTGCAGAGTGCAGACTACTATATACCTTCCTACTTCTGTTTTCCTCCGTTTATCTTCAAAATCAAGCCAGCTTGAACGTGAGCGTCGCAGCTTGATGCACAGAGAAGATTTTCACAAAATTATTTGAATCGCCTGTGCTAACCAATTCTTCCTCTGTAGTGGTGGTTGTGGAAACCTTCGACGTCGCCACCACGCCCGAAGTTGCCACCACGCGCGATGGCGGCAACTCCCGCACTAAAATAACAATGTTTGTAAACAAGAGCTTCAACCAGCAGAAGGAATGTTGAAAGTAAACCATAACATCTTACTCGAAAGTTAAACAGTTATGTGCCTGTGCATTGAATCGCATAACTCTAAATGCTATGACCGAGATATTGAAACGATAAATTCTCAACCAATGTCTAGTCTTCTGCAAATACTGCATGAACAGCGTACCTGAGTTATCACGGGCATTTGGGAGAATCTCAGAACCGGCTTGTGCCCGCGTTGCACAATGCACATGCCTGCAGGAATTGATCGTCAACCCAGGTAAACAATGTTGTAGTCATTACTCGAGCCATGCAAATTCATTTAAACCTCATTGGTTCAGAAAAAAAACTCATGAACTTGCAAGACAAAAGGACCTAACGTTAAAGAGTTGACAAGCAGATTAATTGATTGAACTGACCTGAATCGACGTTTTGGAGAAAGCGCCCAACTCCCAAGAGCGTTCGCACAGCTGGTGGGGCTTGGTACACAGACCTTTAACACTGCGTAGTTATAAATAATCTGAATTTTAAATGCTGCAAAATGGTTTCCTGAGAAAAAAATATTGCTTATCGAGAATGCTGGAGAGTCCCCACATCCACTTCGAGACCAGCTAGGAGCGCTATGATATTCTCATAGTTCACTCCTGCCGATTTCATCTTGATGCAAGCCAAAGCTGCAGAGCGAGACTACTACCTTCCTTATTCGGCTTTGCTCCTTCGTTTTATCCTTAAAATCAAGAACAGCTTGAACGTGAGCGTCGCCGCTTGATGCACAGAGAAGATGGTTGACAATTTTCCGGCGGATGCTGTAAAATTTTCTGCGCTGCGTTTTCGAGGAACCAAGTTCATTCGCCTCAACACGAAAGCCACGGCAGAATTCCCTTGAAGATTTTATTCTGAAAAGAATATACCGGCACAATTACACGTGTGACGAACTAATCTTGAATAACAGCTAATTAATCGTCACCTTAAAGTTCGGATGGTCTTATTGTCACGTCCACCAATGACCGGAAATTAACTGGAACTTCCCTATTGGTTTTATCAGCAAGAGCTTGGACCGAGCGGATATTTACTCAAACAAGCTTTCTTAAATTTATTTATTAAAGATAAACGGCAAATCGAAACTAAACAAATCAAACAGGTGCGGCATATGAGTTAAACAAACTATAGACAAATTAAAATGCGGAGGAAGTCAAAGTGCGATGAAAGCAAAATGCGAGGAGAGAGCTAGAGCATTGAGATCCGAGAATAACGCACGATCCTACAACAGAAAACAGAAAGTAAATATCTACGCATGACAAGTCATATATACATAAAAATCACTATATTCCATCAAGTATTTCAAGCTAGATGTCACCACTATAGCACACAGCTCACCCTGGCGTCTGAGTCAAAATCCTATAAGAGAGGAACCAGGACGCAAGTCGGGATCGGCATAGTATCTGACGGCTATACTGAACTTAACACCGACGTCAGAGTCGGTCCTACTTAAACTTCGTAGTCTGACATACAGTAGTGGGAAATTTGCAGCAACACTTCATTACAACACGCAAGTATTGATAATCGGACTGCTAAAACGAAACGAACAACAGTGATTGCGCATTCTAAGGGGAAACGAAAGAAGCTAAAAGAATCTAATGGTGTTGTTCTAAGCACAGTGCCATTATTTTTTTAATTTGTATGTCAAAGACAAAAGTTATATGACTAACGTGCATAATAATTCAAACTCATAATCTGCCATGGTAAAATTTTTATTGCAATCCAAATGCAGCCCATGCCCTGCATACATTGTAATATGCACTCTGTAGCTTGCTCCCTCTCCCTCTTCTGCGCCTAATGGCAATCAAAGATGTGCATGACTTGAGAGTGGCAACCTTTCTAGCTGCCACCAAGTACGACTGCGTCGATAAACTCTGACTCTGTGTAATGAGGAACAAAATTAGTGAATTACTGCTTGACATTTCTGCACAGGCTGTAGAACTTTTTATAAGAAAGTAGCGCAAATTATTTTAAATATCAACACCTTTTTTTGCAATCTTATCGCGAATGATGCTCTTTCTCGCCTGTACTACTTACACGCGACAACAACCCGCCCAACTCGTTTCGCCACTTATGTCAAGTACATGATGCAGGGTTTGTTTATGAAAATATTGGATCCTTTTATAAATATATTATTTCCTTACTTTTATTTATCTTATTATTTATGCCCTCGAGGTCGCTTTATTTCATCGTAATCGGCCACTCGAACTGAATATCACTTAAACACTAATTGAGAAAAATCTTGGTAGTTGCACAATACAACCAGAAGCTTGCTAGAACTTACCAAGAAAAATGAAGAGAAATATTTCTATTACTAAAACTGACCTTTTATTTGGAAGAAATACATCAGCAAGCACATGTAGCGGTTTTTCGTTTATTTTATCTTGGCTGGCATTTGAACGAATGACTAAGAGTGTTATGTCTTCGTGAAACTGGGGCAATGGGCCCAGTCATGGAAATTGTTATGTCGTCGTGAAACTAAGGCAATGTTGCCAGTCATGAAACATGTTATGTCGTCTTGAAACGGAGGCAATGGGACCAGTTATTGGACATGTTATGTCGTGAAACTGAGGTAATGGGGCCAGTCATGGAACATGTTATGTCGTCAAGAAAATGAGGCAATGGGACCAGTCATGGAACATGTTATGTCGTCGTGAAACTGAGGCCGTGGGCCAAGTCATGGTATACCGACGGTTGTGGAGACTTCGATAGAGCCTGTGAAAACCGCAGTAAGCGGGTGCGTTAAGACCGCATCGAGCGAGTGTGTGGAGACCGCGGCGAGCGGGTGTGTGGAGACCGCATCGAGCGAGTGTGTGGAGACCGCGGCGAGCGGGTGTTAGGAGACTGCGACTAGCGGGTACGTGGAGACCGCGGGGAGCGAGCGCAAGTCTCATTGATGCGCCATGCCGGTGGGTAGTTATTAGCGGAAGAAGAGCTTTACGGGTAGGGAGGCCATCGGCAGGTTTTATGTGTGGGATAGGTGGTGCACGCCACCCTTAATTCACTGTATAAATCATAGTTGCTTCATTATGGCGTCCGCCGATAGCCATAAAACAGGTGCTCCATTCTTAATTTTTATTTGGGGAGCTGAGCTTTACGCTATCAATAACGCCCATGGGCGTTATTGAACTAGTCGCGCTTAGTTTGGCTCCCAAATGATCCAGAGATCGCCCACAGACACCGAGTGCTTCTTTTCTTGCCATTTCCGCTTGAGCTGCAGGTCCAGGATGTCTAGCACATCCTGGTTCTTGTCAATTAGTCCAGACATTTCCATTAAGAACTGTACTCTTTTCCGCCTTTATTTGCCGTAGTTAAGCAGGTCCTTCGAGCCATAAACTTCCAGGACTGGGTTCGGGCATTTTAATGTCAGCAGTTGCTGCGGCACATAGGTACTGGATCAATTGGATCTTCAGATATTTGGCACAGGGGAGTCGAATTTACAGTAGTTGCGGCTTCCTGTCCAAGGTTGAGAACTCATCCATGGAAAGGGCGGCTCGGGGTGTCCTGAGCAGGGTGAGATCCATAGCACGACGAATCTGCCCTATCTTAAGGCCCGTTCACACTAGGTGACCGCAGCACACCCGACAACAATGGCCCACAGCTCAAATTCGGCTACACCCATCCTCATTGACGTCTAGGTGGCAACTAAGTGTTCAAAGCGCGCGCTCTCAAACTACCTAGTACAAAAGTAGTGTTAACGGTTGTGCGCGGTGAGGCACTGCAGCAAACGACTCAAAGCGCATGTCGTTGCCACTAGTGTAAACGGGCCTTTACGCTCCCTCCAAAATGAGAGGCGTGAGGTGGGTTAAACTCAAATTTACACTCACGAACCATGAGGTCCCTGGAGAGATCGACAATTTCTGCCTGGTTGCTGGCTACAACGAAATTAGTGTCCCTGTCGCATCAAAGTAATCTGCCCCACCGCGCAACGCTAAGAACCTTCGCAATGTATTTTTCACGGAGGATGTGTCCATGTGGGGGAGAATTTCGACGTGAATAGCACACGATTACATGCAAACCTAGACTAGAATCTAGCACATCCTGGTACCTGAACTGCGTCGGCTAGACAGGCCGTGAGTTACACTGATTGGGCCCATGACGTCCATGCCAGTTGCTATGAAAGGTGCCGTCGCAGCGACTCTGTCCACGGGTAAATCGGCCATTAGTTAAGTTTCGCCTCTCGCTCTAAAGGCCTGTTCACACTAGGGGCAACACAGCATTGTTGCCAGGTTTTTTCTCGGCGAGAATACCAGATTGCCTAGCTCAAAATACCAAAAAGTCTATTGTTCAAAAACAGACTATTACCTCCAAATTTAATGAAATTATTCGTCAGAAACGTTGGTTATAAAAAAATCTTATGTGCTGTACATTTATCTAGCTTGACGATAATTAGCCAAATTGAACACGTTATATTTTTTTCCCCTCTGTGGAACATTTTGAATCTTTTCTTTTCTTGTGTTTGATTACCTTGTCACTTTTTCCTTTTTTTATAACAGTGTTGCATTTCTCCCCCTTCACTCAAAATGAGCAAGCCACGGAAACAAATCATCTTCCTTTTGCTTATTTTCGTACATGCTTGCATATTGCATTTATCTAACATTCGGGTTTGATCACTTGTTGCGGCTGAGCAGATAGCTTTTGGTCCGAATAACGGACTCCAGTACCTTAGTTGAAATTTTATTTTGTTGCTTGCTTTTCACATAGGTGTCTTAATTGTGGAAACATTCGCTCCACGAATGCATTGGAGACAGGTCAAAGTAGACAAGTGATGCAGTTATAGGCAGCCAGTTCTATGAATGGATGACGATTTTCAAGGATGGATGATGAAATATTTCGACGATTTCTATGAATGGATGATGAAATATTGAATGACACCCCCCGAATTCAAGTGGCACCCCAATAAGTGGCACACTAGAATTCAAAACCACCAAACAAAAATGGTGGAGCTTGCGTCGCAGAGATCGGTTCGACAACATCACTCGTCCTAGGCCATATCACTGATCAGTAATCAATCAAGAATCATCATTCTCTTGCTTATATTGTACTAAACACTGTTGTTTAATGTTAACAATTAGATTGGGGTTATTTCATCAAGCGGTAAATTTGCGGGTCCAAAAATGGCGGGAAAGCTCTAGTCGCGCCGCTCTGAAGGTAATCAATGTAATCCACGCATACGCTGGAGGAAGTTCAATCTTCACCTCGGAAGATTGACCGCGAATATTGACATTCTCTTTCAAGAGTGTATCGGCCCGTGACTAATTTATTTCAAGCTTAGATTTGTTCCCACTTTAATTCCTAACGCTTTCCATAAATCCACCACAGACGGAGGACATCGATCATGACAAGATCAGGCAAGGCATAGAAACATCGTGAAAGAACTTACTCAGAGAGGAATGGAGTTCGTTGTTGCTGGGTGGTTCAAGTTATCAGTGACTGCAGGAGAAACGGGCGAAGCCGCTCAGCACAAGCGGACAATTCACATATCTCATGTAAGGCCAAAGAATTTTCCAACATCGCTTCAACTCGTCATGATTCCAGAGAGGGCAGTAAGAAATCCAGTGGCTACCCCCAACATGTCGGTGAGACTAGTACGTATGGCCACATACATGACTGCAAACGCTGGGTCGGATGACGAATCCCCAAGTCCTGTGGGCGCTCAACGTGCGGGCACCTCGACTGGTACGATTTCCAGAAGCCGCAATGAAGAAACCTCTGCAGAAGCAACCATATTCACTTCAGTATTTCAAGCTCAACCCACGAAGAAGAGGAGGATGGAGCCAAACGATGAAGTGGTTGAAGCGGGAAATTTCGGATAGAACTAAGTACCTACCAGCTGCACTGACATCCATTGATTTTTTCTCAACTCGCTAGATATGTAAAAGCCTCGTCTTTCACGAAAATATTTCAAATATGCTGTTGATATATCAACAACAAGCGTAATTTTTAATCGTTTGATTCAATCTTTCATGTGGTTAAAAGCAAATTGAACTTTAGTATTCCCTATCTATTTTCAGCCAGTACATACTTGAAACATCCATTTGCAAGGAAAATATTATTATAAGGATTAAGAATAGAGTTATCAGTACATTGAATAGTTTGAAAACACAATTTTTTACTTCCAGTTCGTTCTAAAATCCTATCGAGTGTTTCATGTAATCGACATGATGTATTCCGAGTCGATTTTCTTAAATTTAGAAATCTAAATATCCAATCTATCAGGAAAACGAATGGTGTCAGCTATGAAATCAATATCTTTTCGATCAGGAGTGAATTACATTCTCACTTGAAAATATAAAATATAATTATCGACAGAGATGATGTGTCGCAGAGAAGCAAAATCGTCGCATAAGTGCGGACAGTCGTTAGATTATTATCGAAAGAATACGACCATTTGATCCATAAAAATATCATACAATATTACAACTTCGTAGGGAAAATGTGAATCTTCCCGTGAGTCAGCCACGGAATATACATCTTCTCAGAGATAGTTGAATAATAAGTAGCTGCAATATTCAGATGCTGAGCTGAACTTCTAGGAGACTCGAGTGATCGTTCAATAATAGAAATTTAGTTCCAGTTTTAATTCCAACTTTGAGCTTTTCATGATTGAATTTTGACAAGCAGGTAATTAAACACTAAAGTGCCAACTGCAAATTAAGGATTAAAATCATAAATTATTTTGTGAAAACTTAAACCTATTGAAGATTTCGGAATAGGCAATCGGTGTCACTTGAATAAACTGAAGAAGTCTCGATACAAATTTGTCTCCTTTCGCATTGTCATCATTCCAAGTGTCACAATAACGCGCACCATAATAGGCATGGCCATTAATTCTGGAGTAAATAAAACTTTGGGAAACAGAATGACTAATTTTAGTATTATTCTCAAACGAATTTCGGAATTTCCTTATCAACGGAAGCTAAGATTGCGTCGAATTGCTAGACGCAAGCAATCTCGAGCAGAAAATAGAAGACCTAAAAGAAAATCCGGTACGATTTCTAAAACGGTAATCCCCTTCTTTGACCATAAAGGCCGTCCTTACAGCAAAAACCCCGCTGCTCTTGCAAGCCGACGCCGTCGGGTGGCATTACTGGGAAAAACGCGCTCGCCTACCGTGAGAATAAGAAGACTTGAGCCTCACCACTTGGGGGAGCCAGATAGAACTGCAGAAGGTACAAGCGTGCGTATTGACGGAATTAATGTCTTCATGAATGTTTCTGCAAGAAATCAGAAGATTTGTCGATACGACCAAATCTGTACCGCATCTCCTTTCTTGGGAAGAACTTCTGACCATGACCTATCGTCCATTCTCAACAAGTTTTCAGACATACTGTACGACATGGAACGATACATGATAAAGGCTGAGGCGAGAAAGATCATTTCAGCTGCCTTCGCTCGTCAAAGGTAAAAATCATTCATAAAAGTTTCTATTATCAAGTTTCTCTTTGCATGTTCATACTAATGAGCTGGTATAATTAGGTACTGATTATTACCCACTAGTTGAGAGCGTTTAAAATCGGTTAGTGAGCTTACCCACTTGCATAAAAGCGGTTAAATTTGTACAAGTATGAATACCCACTTGGGTCAAACCGGGTAAAATCTGGTAAGTGAGCTTGCCCACTTGGGTCGAAACGGGTAAAATCTGGTACTGGTGCATACCCATTCATGTCAAAGCAGGTATAACCGGGTTCTATTTGTAGCAGAGTCGAATAAACTTATTCTCATTACTAATATTTTCTCTTTCTCTCTTGCAGATCCAGAAAGAGTTATCATGTTAAAGACTCATGTGGCAGTGGCCAGCCTGACGCTGGTGGGAAAGCAGGCTCCTCTAGCCGTGATGGCGATGACGGTCCTCGTGATGACGGGTCTTCATCTTCGGATGAAGAAGATTCTACCTCCTCGAGCGCCGCAAGGTAACAATGTGAATTATATGCTAGTCCATTCACGATGATGATTTTTCATGTTACTGACTAGCGATGACCATATTATTTGACAAGCTTGTGTGACTAATAATGTCCTCTCTCTATCTCACACAGGCCCATTAAAACTGGTTCAAGGAATCGACCTAAACTTATGAGCACTACTGGGGGCCGCAAAGAACAAATTTCATGCATGATACCCTCGTGTGATGGATTGACCCTACCCCATCACATGAAGAGACATTATCAGAACACTCATCTTTTCACCGACGATGAGGGTACACGCATGAACATACTACATAGAAGACGTGCTGATATAGATGCGAGAGCGAGGCAAGCTCCGAATCTCACCTCACTTGAGCTAGCTGAACGGTCTAACCATCTCTATAGGAACCAAGTTTCTGCAGCTGCAGCCGCTGGCCTACCAGCTGCAAGTGAGGACATGCGTAATGCTATAGCACCTGTGGCACTGCTATGCAGCATCCTCGACGGTGGTCGGCCGGGAGGCGTTGCGGCTAGTCTCTACAACTCTTTTACAGCCCCTCTTGAACAGGCAGCAGCCGAAGTACAGGCTAGAGCAGCCGTTGAAGCCGAAGGAGATGTGCCCATTGTAGAAGGAGAGGTGTCCATGAGAAGCCCGGTAGAAGAGCCCGCACCTACGGAGGCCGGCGCAAAGAAAAGGAAAGGGCATCTTAGAAAAGATGAGACTGACACGAGACGTTACGTTACTCTTTTCACTGTATGTATGAAGCCAGCTTTCCCAAGGAAGATAAAGGAACATCTGATTGATGATTGATGTTCATCAACGCAGTAAAGCTACAGCCGCTGCGCCTACTGCCACTGGGGAAGCCTGACGAAGACCACCACTGCCCTGGATGTAATGGACTATCATGACTCCTGCCCTCCGGAATGTAGCCTTCAACACTTCTGGAAAATCATATAGGCAGCCGAAGCCACCAGACAGAACGAATCAATTGAATTAGACCAATCAGCCCTCGGGAGAAACAGCCGGCGATCGAATGGCCTAGCATCGTCCGCCGCACCGCGAAAAAATTGTACACCACTTGGACGTAGCGCGCCGGAGCCTTGCAGCGAATGTGATATCCGCCACCAAGCCGTCCGTATCTAGGCAGTGCGTCGAACCAGCCCTCGGTCGAACGCCCGCGGGTCGAACGCTCCAGTCGAGTGCTAACCCAACCTAACCTAACCTAACTCAGCCAGTCGCACGGCTCTTTCGACCGACGGCCTGGTGGTGCACGGCAGGTTTTATGCGAGGCCGGAGGTGGGCAAATCCAAGTGGTCGCAGGCTGTTGCGCGCAAGTTGCAATTCGAGCGGTGGGCAGGGTATGAAGTGATGCTTCGACGCAACGTTCAGTGGTGGACGGCCATTCGACCCTAGGCTATTCGACCTCGTGTGAAGCTCAAAATATTCAAAGCAGAAGGATGTCAATGATTGGTTACGGATAGCAGATTCCATTCACGGCTGATTGGTGGATGTCCGGAAAGATCCAAGGCGTTCGATTCAGGGCTTATTGGTGTACAAAATTTGTGGTGCACGGCTGCGTTCCCCTGCCACTACATACCAACACGAACGACTGATAACCCTGACTAAAGAACCCGTCATGGGTAAAAAAATGATCAACTGCATGACGCCGGAAGATTTAGAAACTCTGCGGCAATCCTTCCAGCGCGGGGGCGCCCAGAGTTACGAATTGAACATCAGGCCAAGAACTGTCGTCATAAGGCGACCCACCCCTGGGTTAAACTTACTTGAACACAGAACCGGGGAAGCTGTTGTATCGCAAGCTGTTGCTTACTATAATAGCGAGGACATCAGAAGAAGATATCCTAACCTGTACCAAATTCTCAATGACTTCCATCAGAGTATGGTGGATAATAACTGCTCCGAGAATGGGCGAATAGCAGCTAAACAAACTTTCAAAGATTTCTTGGCCATCATAATGACCTATATATGTGAGACTCCGACTACGGATAGGAGCGATATGTCAATTCCACAAGTCCTCCGTTGCCTTCTTAAGGCAATGAAGGCCTATCGACGTGTTATAGGTGGCACCCTGAAGCCAAGTTCAATTAACCGCCATCTCAATTCAGTTAATCATTTTGCCACCTTTGTTAATAATCTCGAACTTCCTCAAGAGGAGGTTGGCAACTACTCTATTGCAAATATCGCCAACTTTGTCAAACAGCAGAGACATGTTTTAACTCATGATACTCAAACATTCGATTTTTATGAATCTATTGAGGAAAGAAATGTCAGAACTTTCATATCTCTTGAAGCAATCAACCGCCTCAGGCGATCACCCGTAATTCATGAATTCTGCCAAAAAGTTTTGAAAGTTTACATGCTGTACAAAACTAATCAAAGTCTTACAGAAGAGTTCCACGACGTGGCGCCGTCGGTGTCGATGGCCAAGCGACTAAGGGACATTCTAGTGACGATGATTGGCATTCAGACCTGTCGAAGATCCCTGGAGATGACTACCTTTACTATGGAATCTTTCGAATCACCCGAACTCGTCACTAGTCAAGGCTGCACCTACAAGGTAAGACGCCACAAGACGGGGCGGTCTGTCCTGTGCCGCCTCCGGGTGCTAGGTATATACGCCCCGTTGTTGTGTGCGTACGTTCTTCTATACCAGTGGTTCCCAAACTTTTTCAGGCTGGCGCCCCCTTTGGCTCCCTTGTGAATTTCTATCGCCCCCCACAGACACGTATAAAAACATACGCCTCTTTATCGAAATTTAGTACGCTACAATTTTAAAAGATAAAGGTTAAACACAATGTGTATTTCACAAATAGACCCCATTTAGTGAACCAATATGGTTTTCAGCTCTTTTAACTATTTCAGCACTATAGAAACCTAGAGGACGTCTAGTAAATTTAAGGCCGGACTCGTGGCCGGTCTCACGGCTTATCTCCAAATTCAATTATCAACTAATATCTCCCAAACCAATAAACGCAGCTCTATGAAACTTGGAACATGTATTCATCAGAACCTCACGGTGATGTTTAGCACGTGGAAATTTTTTAAATTTCACCTTCATTCCTGACTTATATTTCGATTCAGGCCGAAATTCGCAGTGATCAAAGAATTTCTTCCGAACAACTGAACTGAACAGATTTGAACGAAATTGTGAATATACATTCCTAACTACCAAACGGTGATTTTTTAGCTTCTAAAAACTATTTGATTCTACCTTCGCTTGCGAGCTTTTTAATTTCAAAATCATTCTTGATTTCACACTTCCTTATATTCGGTCCGTTTCACCGGGTAATTTGTCGCTTAAATTTGCGGCGAGCTAAAAATGTCTTCCAAACTACTGAATAGATTTCAACGAAACTTTGTATATAAATACCAAACCTCCCAACGGTGATGTTTAGCTCGTGACAAGTTTTCTATTTTGCTTTCGTTCGCGAGTTATACAGATTACCGGCTTTTCTAACCGGCCGGTTTAACCAATAGCCGTTTACGTATAACCGTACAACTAGCAAACGAAGGCGAAATCGAAAAAATTGTAACGAGCTAAACATCACCGTTGCTGAGGTTAGGTATTTTAATACTAAGTTTCGTTCAAATCTGTTCAGTAGTTTCGAAAAAATTTCTTGATTACTGCGAATATATGCACGCATTGCTGTTTAATTCACAAATGAAGGTGAAATGAAAAATAAGCTCGCGAACGAAGGCTCAATCGAAAAAAATTTTCACGAGCTAATCATAACCGTTCGGTAGTCAGGACTGTAAATTCAAAATTTCATTCGGATCTGTTCAGTAGTTTGGAAGAAATTCCTTGATCACTGTGAATTTCGGCCCGTATTGTCATATAGCTATGGCAAAAACAAATGAAGGCAAAATTAAAAAAAAAAATCACGAGCTAAACATTACCGTTAGGTCCTGATGAATACGTGTACGTGTACAAGTTTCATCGAGTCGAGTTCATTAGTTAAATTGGCTGTGAGCCCGGCCGCGAGTCCGGCCGTTGATTTGTCCTAGACGTAAACCCAGGATATGTTGAAAAACAGATCCATGGGTGAAAAAACCATCGCTGGGAGTAATGTGCTGCACGTGTTGTGTACAAATCATCAAACAAACGTTCGAACTTCTGACTTCGGACTGTCGCCCCCCTACCGCCCTTTTCTGCCTTACCGCCCCCCAAAATCTTTTCGTCGCCCCTAGGGGGGCGATATCGCCCACTTTGGGAACCACTGTTCTATACAGACCCACCGTAACATTGGACTCATCTCCTCGGGCGCCGGTCTTTGTCGTTTGCACCTCGACCGCACAAGTAGCGAGACCTATGCTTGTAACGACGGTTGGAGTAATAACTAACACGGTCTTCGTGAACGTGGCAGGGATTAAAGGCGAATGCCGGTTCACCCGCCGAAAGTACAGGAAAACCATTGTTACTCTTTCTCGCGACGACCGGTCGGGCAATCCTGGCATCCACAAGGAAATGGCCTTGTGATTTGCCACTCGTACGGGACAGGCAATCGTTTCTATACCGTGGGGGAGGCCGAGGGGCGTTATGTACGCGTTCAGGAGTACCAGGACACCTTGCTGAATCAGGATGGGGGTGGGCCTGCTTTGGGGACTGACCTACCTGTAGACGCCTCTCTCATTGTTGGGTGCGAAAGACAAACTCCTCGAGCCCTTGAGATGGACCAACTCGACCATATTATCGTTAAAGACATTGAAGCAGCTCGTGAAGCTGCTCGGGCACGGCGTATGCTTCTTGGCTATAAAGCTGTTGATTATTCTGATAATGACGAAACAGAAAATGAAGAAGACGTCGATGATCCAGTTCAGCTTCAAAATATCGAAGAAGAAACAGATGGCACTGCGTGTTTCAAAAGCATAGGCAAAAGTGGAAAAGGGCATCGACTTAAGAGATATGAGAAGAAGTACGACTGCAGAACCGGAGTCAGGTGCCTCATCTGTAGCCGCTGCCTGCAGCAAGGTTCCTCCTAGTGAGGAGACATCATCTATAGCTGCTGACTTCAGCGAGGTTCCTCCTAGTGAGGAGGCCTTATCTTTTGCTGCTGACTTCAGCGTTGTTCCTCAGAGTGAGAAGGCCTCATCTTTTGCTGCTGACTTCAGCGTTGTTCCTCCGAGTGAGAAGGCCCCCTCTGTAGCTGCTGACTTCAGCGTGGTTCCTCCGAGTGAGGAGGGCTCTTCTGTAGCTGTTGTTTTCAGCGTGGTTCCTCCGAGTGAGGAGGGCTCTACTGTAGGAGCTGCCTTCAGCGTGGTTCCTCCGAGTGAGGAGGGCTCTTCTGTAGCAGCTGCCTTCAGCGTGGTTCCTCCGAGTGAGGAGGGCTCTTCTGTAGGAGCTGCCTTCAGCGTGGTTCCTCCGAGTGAGGAGGGCTCTTCTGTAGCAGCTGCCTTCAGCGTGGTTCCTCCGAGTGAGGAGGGCTCTTCTGTAGGAGCTGCCTTCAGCGTGGTTCCTCCGAGTGAGGAGGGCTCTTCTGTAGCAGCTGCCTTCAGCGTGGTTCCTCCGAGTGAGGAGGGCTCTTCTGTAGGAGCTGCCTTCAGCGTGGTTCCTCCGAGTGAGGAGGGCTCTTCTGTAGCAGCTGCCTTCAGCGTGGTTCCTCCGAGTGAGGAGGGCTCTTCTGTAGGAGCTGCCTTCAGCGTGGTTCCTCCGAGTGAGGAGGGCTCTTCTGTAGGAGCTGCCTTCAGCGTGGTTCCTCCGAGTGAGGATGGCTCTTCTGTAGGAGCTGCTTTCAGCGTGGTTCCTCCGAGCGCGGAGGGCTCAGCTGTAGCAGCTGCCTTCAGCGTGGTTCCTCCGAGTGAGGAGGGCTCAGCTGTAGTAGCTGCTTCCAGCGTGGTTCTTCCGAGTAAGGGGGGTCAGCAGTAGAAGCTGCTTCCAGCGTGGTTCCTCCGATTAAGGAGGCCTCACCTGTAGCCCCCGCCACCACCAATGTGGATCCTCTCATTGAGGAGTCATCTCTAGCCTCCGCAGCCACCAGTATGAAGCCTCCTTCCCTTCCTTGTGCAAAAAAGACACTGGATCGCGCCAGGCGCATTGTCTTTGATCGTAGAAAAGCTATAGTTAAAAATTTACAAGCAAATAAAGCTCGTCTGAGGGCTTATGGTGGTCCGACACTGGCAAACGTAGATCTAATTTGTTCAGACTTGCTGACATTGACTATGGGAGATCGAGTACTGGCTGTGAATATTCTCAAGTATTTAGAAAAAACTAGGAAGATTAGGCTGCAGTATTAATTCTCTGACATAATATCCTTAATTATTTAGAAAAGAATAGGATGTTCTATTAAATTCCGTTATAATTGTTCTTGTGCTTTTTTCTTTAGCTTTATTCTGAGATCTCTGTGCCTGGTCAATATTCATCTACCGGTGCGCGAATAAAGGAATCTAAAGGAATCATAAAGGAATCGCGAATAAAGGAATCGGTGTCACTTGAATAAACTGAAGAAGTCGATACAAATTTGTCTCCTTTCGCATTGTCATCATTCCAAGTGTCACAATAACGCGCACTATAATAGGCATGGCCATTAATTCTGGAGTAAATAAAACTTTGCGAAGCAGAATGACTAATTTTAGTATTATTCTCAAACGCTACATTAAAGCAAATTTCGGAATTCAGTCTACAACAAACTTTGAAAAAAAAACAAGAGGTGTGCTTCAGTGTAATTTCAAAGTTGAATATACGGCTTGAGTAGACAAGTATTTAGCATTCAGTGTTAGAATCCTATTCAAGGCTAAGACTTCCACATTATAAAAATAATAAACTAACCCCTTACAGGGCCAATTTGTTCAGTCATGCTTAAATCGTAGATATGTCGATTTTGGCGCAGCCTGGACCATTTAGAGCTGTCACCTTAGTTCGCTGTACCGCTACGTGTCAATGGTTTGGTACGGGTGGTGCCAAGTATGCATACTTTAATGGCAAGTCGTCATGGGGTGGTATCATCATGGCTCTGGCTGGGTTACATTAAATGGAATCGGTTAACGTTATTGTTTCTGAAGTTGCTTCAGAGTGCCCTCTTTGACATTCCTGCCAGCATATCGTTTGGATGGAGGGCAGATGAATTGGGATTGCAGTTCTGTCGGATGTCACCGTAGTTAGAACCCTGAGGTATGACGTACAGTACTATCAGGGATACCAGTCAGTTATCAAAATATGGCATACGGCGGCGCTCACTCAGGTAACTGTGGTTGATACGTACCAACCTCATCAGTGCCAATGAGGTGTTAATAGGTACTTGTCGGGATCTCTGACACGTTGAGCTCTAATAATGTTCGCAGTCCATAATTGCTGCTCTCAATTTGTTCGCTCTTACTTTCAGCCATAGAGCGCGCAAAACATGTGGACGCTGGCTTTGGTGAGGGAGTAGTGGTTGTGGCAGGGTACATCCTGACTGTAGATTGCCAAGTGCAAGGAAGCTGCATCCACCACCGTATCGAAGACCAGCTTCCTCGCACCTTAACGTGTCCAGGGTCCCAGCAGATGCTCACCGTCCGCCCCGCCTCTGACAGGCGCAACAGTCCGGCCACCTCGGAAGTTCAATCTTCCGAGGTGGAACTTAATGCAGTAAATTTGCAGTAAGCCCGAAAAATACCAGATTTAGGCAAACATACCAATATGCCAGATCTAAAATATTCATACCAGACACCTTCTGAAAAAGATTTGTGAAATTTGGTATAGAAATAGACCATCTGGTAACGCTGGCAACACAGGGGCGTAAAGCGCCCACTGCCCTTCTGTGCAGCGTCTACGTGCGCTTCGTGAATCGTGTGGGCAACGAAGCGATTCGCAGTCGCCCTGCCTCATGCAACACAAGCGCTGCACTCGGTAGTCAGTAGACGGCTGTCTGTGGTATAGTGAGGTTTGCTGTATATGCTGGTCCTTGACTATGTTAAATAACGCCACACTTGTCCGGACTCACTCGCTTGTAGAGAGGCTAATTGATATTTGTTAAGACCATGAATGCCTGTAGGGTTCAGTCAAAGGAGTACCAAAGTCGAAATGCAAAAGAACAAGCTCTGTTGAAAATAGTTGAAGAGTCTAAGAAACTTTTATGTACAAGTCACCATTGACGAGTGTGATGAACTGACCTCTGACCACCAATCGCCGGTAACCTCACTTAACGGTTCGTATTGACCATAGTTGTCTCACCCACCAATTACCGGAAGCTGAATAGGTTAACAGCTATCCAATTGGCTACGAAGCAATGCTCAAGG
>NW_025943310.1:0-37768 GCF_000764305.2 Hyalella azteca | reverse complement strand
ATATACACTTACAGTTTTTCATCTGTCTAATTGAGATAGAGAGAAAGTTATGCACAAAATTTAACGAATAGAACCTCACATTACATGACACACGATGCCAAAGGGCGCATTTTTTCCTACCAGTATTGGCGGTAGATTCATTTTGTAGGAGATCCAACCTGGAGCTGCCCCGAGGGTTGTCAGGCTGCTCATCAGCTGGCAGGTTCCTCCTACAAAAAAGCATTCACGTCATTGAACAGACGTTCTGAATCAATATTATGAACTCAGGAGCTCGCTAAAAATTAGCATTCATTTTCTCGACATATACAGGGTGTCCTAAAAAAACGATACTCAAATTAGAATGGCTGTAACTCGGAAAGTAATTTAGTTACAAAATTTTTGAAACGTCAGGATTTGTTCCCTATGTTTTTTTCCATCTCTACACCAAAAATTAGACAGATCGATGTAGCCAGAAGCGTTTGATAGAACTTTCAGTGACATGTGCTAAAATCGTGCTTACGCAAAGTTTTAGTAAGATCATTTTGCATAATCATTACATTGTCTTGACATGTTTTCTTTTCGCTGTTTTATTTTAAGCGCATTTCCTTTTATGAAAAAATGCACTATTGTGCTCGCCATGTCCGTCTGTCTGTCCATCTGTCTGTCCGTCCGTGACTTCATGTTTTCGTCGACGAGAAAATGCGCTCTCTGTCACTCACTGCAGTGAGTACTGAGTTCAATTTTTTGTATCTTTGGTGAGACAAAAACATGGCAATCATTGGTGAGAGGCAATCATGACAATCTTTGGTGAGATATAATCATGACAATCTTTGGTGAAAGACAATCATGGCAATCTTTGGTGAGACACAATCATGGCAATCTTTGGTGAGAGACAATCATGGCAATCTCTGGTGAGAGAGAATTTCAAAACCAAAGATTGCCTCTCACCAAAGATTACCATGTTTTTGTCTCACCAAAGATCCAAAAAATGGAACTCATGCAGTACTCACTGCAGTGAGTGACAGAGAGGACATTTTCTCGTTGACGAAAACATGAAGTCACGGATGGACAGGCAGACGGGCAGAAGGACGGACGGACAGACGGATATGGCGCGCACAATAGTGCATTTTTTCATAAATGAGAAAATGTCAAGACAACGTAATGTCAACATGTCAAGACAACGTAATGATTATGCAAAATGATCTTACTAAAACTTTGCGCAAGCACGATTTTAGCACATGCCACTTAGTTCTATCAAACGCTACATCGATCTGTCTGATTTTTGGGGGAGAGATGGAGAAACACATAGGAAACAAATTCTGACCTATCAATTTTTTTTTAACTCTATTACATTTCGAGTTACAGCCATTCAAAGTTGAGTATCGTATTTTTGGGACACCCTGTACAAGTAATCGCGTTGCTTGGTAAATTCTAAAGTGATTTTTACCACACTTCTTTGTACAACATATCTCTTTAACTTCACTTCCTGTTTGTCTGTTTTTCTGCTACAAATCTTATAATCGATATTTAACACACTGCTACTTATCCTATCAATCCGATATTTTGAATACTTGCGTAAATTTGGAGACAATGTATGAATCAAATGACAAAATAAATGATTTTAAAATTATTTTTTTTTTCAATATTAAAAAAACCGGAAAAATAATTTTGTCAACTGCAAATCTTATAACTGATATTTGACACACTTTTACCTGTCCAATTGATCTAAAATTTTGCACACTTGTGTGAAGTCGGAGGCAATGCATGAATCAATTGACAGAATAAATAATTTTGAAAAAATTTTTATATATTAAAATAATTGAATAATTAACTTTTTTAATATTTGAAAATAAATTGAGAAATTCATTGTAAATCTGTAACATTGGAGACACTGGATTCTTTAGAAGTGTTGTCTTTAAAAAGTAATTTTTAAACGTATATTATTAGTTTAATTTCTTGTTGTTTGTCTGTCTGCTACAAATATCATAATTGATATTTAACACACTTTTATTTGTCCAATAAATCTGAAATTTTGCACACACGTGTAAAGTCAGAGACAATACATGAATCAATTGATAGAATCACCAAATAAGTAGTCAATCAGTGATAATCAATTAATTCTGTTTTGTATGGGTAAAGAATTTCGCATGAAATCTTGTACATATTGATTCTTCATAAAACATCGATTGCAAGATTCTTTGAGATTGAAAATTAGAAAGTAAAAATATAATAAGAAATTTGTTGATAATGTGTAACATCGGAAGTGTGGTTTTCAAAAAGTAATTTTTAAACGCATATTATTTTAAGTTAGCACTGAAAGACATAACTCTGATCCTGACGCCATGAACTGAACTTAAACAGGGAGCGAAATTTTCTCCCATTTTACCGATATGAACACGTACAAGACGTGTGACAGTCACCGCCATGAAATACTTCAAGAGATTCATAAGTTAGTAATATGAAATTGCGCTGATAAAATGAGGACGTCGGAAAATTTCATTTGACATGGACAGTGAGACAATACCAAGAACAGGAGTCATTATGTGGAACTGATTTATTTGTAACGTGAAATGAAATTTGTGGCAATACCCAATCGAGCTAGTCTCACACTAAACACATTCTATAATCTATAGGAAGTGTTTGTACATGTAAATTCCTTTGCGAAAAACGAAAATATAATCGAGTTTTTCATATGGTATGTTTCTTAGTAGAAGAATTATTGGTACAATATTTATGTTCAAATCTTTCATCATTATATATTTTTGTTTCGTTTCAGGAGTCATTGGCCTATTGCTATGTCTTTTCCCAACCCTTACATAGGATAGTCACACGACTAATGACTCAAGCCCTGATTAACAATTTAAGTTATTGAAGAATTTTTGTCCTTTTCTAGTTCTGGTGACAAATGTTAGTACTTGTAAATTCTTTTTCGAAAATATATTGAGGTTTTTCGGTTGTTAGGTTTCTAAGTAGAAGAATGATTGGTAAGATGTTCACGTTCAGATATTTTCAGCGTTATATATTTCTGTTTCGCTCCAGGAGTCACAGGCCAATTCCCACGTCTTTTCCCAACCCTTACATAGGATAGTAACACGACTAGTGACTCAAGCCCTGATTAAAGATTGAATTTATTGAAGACGCATGTGATAGCCAACGCTTAATCATTCACTCAATCTCCCGAGAACAACAGAGTACTGGCTAAACGTGAAGGGATGAGCACGGCTCTTTTTGTAAGGCGTCTAAGTAGAACGAAATGTCAGAATAAAAACAAGAAGAAAACTTGGAGAATTAGGCGGGTGTGCTTCCCTTAAATTTTAAAACTATGAAAGTAAGTTATTGACAAATAAATGAACTAAACCTAACAACACAAAACAAAATCTACCTTTCGAGTCTCTTGCGGCTCACAAATCTTGCTATCAAAATCACTTCCGTAACAATTTTACGCTATTAGAAGAATCACCGTTAAAAGGTATTACCGGCGTTTTAACGACCGGCCGGCACGGGAGAAGAAACACTGTGCCGCCCGTTTTTATTCCAATTTAACGCTCAAGAATCCCGTAGAACAACTGAAAGAAAGCTGCGAAACCGTTCATTTTCACGAGGCAGCCGGTCACTAGAACGTCGGTGAGACCCTTTTCAGCGCATTTTCTCATTTATGGAAAAAAGTCGCTATTGTGCTCGTCATGTCCGTCCGTCTGTCTGTCCGTGACCACGTTTTCGTCGACGAGAAAATGCGCTCTCTGTCACTCGCCGCAGTGAGTACTGAATTATATTTTTTCACGGTTTTCTGAAGTATATATCATGTAGTGATATTAAAAATAATTGTGTATAGGTAAAAAAGAAAGTTATTAATGAACCCCACCACGCACTAGCTTCTCACTCTTCCGCGCGTTCATTAACGCCTGTTTGAGCTCCTCCTATCCATGAAAACTAACCCAAACTTAGCCCCTTACAATAACCTCACCTATGGTCGTTCTCGCTTTGTTTTTCCTCGCTTCCCTGCTTTGGCTACTCTGTGACAGCTCATTTTCTTTCCCTCATTTTCTAGTGCCACTGCATGCACACACACACGCGCGCAAAACATGAGGTTCATTCAATCTTCACCTACTTTTGAACTTGGATTTTCAGGCGAAGTTTCAGTTCACAAACTCGGGCACGGTTCCACTCAAAATTTGAATAGAGTCAATAATTAAATGCATTATCAGCTCTTTACTTGTGGGAATTGATGTCACTTGTTTGCTTAAACCGCAAGTTAACTAAAAATTTAAAAGCAAAGAATAGTCCACATAAATTCACATCTCTACAGAAAACGTTTTGGAGTCCAGCTCCATCGTCGTTCGTAGAATCTAGAATTCATATAGAAAGTCACAAATTAATACAATTGAAAGCACAGAACGAAATTAGAAACCAAACTTTACAATTAATAGACAGAGCACAAAAAAACTATCTATTCACAATTTCAAGGGGATAGGAGCTAACAGCTGAATTCAAACTGGGCATAAGTTTAAAGAAGTACATGGATTCGAAAACACGCATATCTGAAGTACAGGAGGTGGAAGATAACACCCTAAAGTCACTGTCAGGGATTTCAGGTGTCAGGGATTTTTTTTTCACGCCGAACAGGGATTTCAGACTGCTCGGCGTGAGTGCGCACAGCCGAATGAGTTGGGCGCGAGAGCAATTGTCCGGTCCTACAACTCCTGCCCTTGTGCTCTGCGCCTTGGAATAAAGACATCGTGCACAACAACATTGATAAACCAGGGACGATCGCATGTGAACAGGGAGCATATCTTTATATCTAAAGAAATAGCCGATAGTGAAATTGCTCACCAGCACAATTTGAAGATTGATATTTGGGAAGTACCTATTATACAAGACTTTTAATTTACATAGCTTCGGACGCAGGGCCGAAGTATGGAAAAGAACAATAAATAACGTTCCTACTATCGCGCTCGGGAGAAACCTCACTGAATCGCTTCGACAAGAATTTCTTGATTTGGGTTTACACTAAACTTGCCGGAATTCCATTAAGCGAGAAAATATCCGTGTAATAATGTTTGAAGCGCATTCAACCTGAATCGGAATGAACAAAAACTAAAGAAACTGGTACTTAAGCGGGTGAATGTCGATTTTCGGAACAAGGAAGTTAAATTGAAATCCAATAACCTTGAAATTGTGAATAAATAGTTTTTTGTGCTCTGTGCTGTGCTCTATGCAATTTCGTGCGGTGCTTTTAATTGTTTTAATTTGTGATTTTATATATGAATTCAAGATTCTACGAACTGACGATGGAGCAGGACTCCGAAACATTTTCTCTAAAGTTATGAATTTTTTGTGGACTATTCATTGCTATTAAATTTTTAGTTTAGTTGTAGGATTTTAGGATTGAGTCTTTCTTCATTTATAATGAGCTACATCCATAAAAACACGGATCTTTCGGGCGGAGATAAGGCAAAAAAATTGTCATTATTTTTGAACGATTGAGAAATAATTACAAAAGTACGCAGTTACCAATTCAATGACCAAAAGTATTCCAATGCGCTAACTGATGATTTTAAACGACAAAAGAGAATTTGGCTATCGCGCTCACGAATAGCTTCAATGTGATTTATAGGTGATTAAAGGCTGGTGACCGGATTATGGATACGGTTGACAAAACCTTACAAACACTCGAGCCAGAATGACAACTATTGTTCATCGTACTTTGGATGTTCAAAATACGTCACCGTTGTAGCTGAAGCCGACGCAGACCTCGTACTCAGCGCAGAAACGCAGGCACGACAGCGGTGCACCGACCACGCCATTCTGCAGAGCTGTGCCTGAGAATCGCTTGTCACTTCCTACAATAGTTTTAGAATTGTATTTACGCACCGAACGACCTAGACTTCAGCTGCTCAGTACAATATACAAATTACATTTGAAAAATCCATTGAAACTTAACATTAATCAAGAAATATTGCATTTATTTTATTTACTTTTATGTAAGTATTGAGAAGATATTATCCATTGATATAAAAAGTTTATTCACTAGATGACGTTTAAGGAATAAAATCGTTAACGACTGAAATTAATCAAGCTCATCGAAAATTCATATTTAAATGCTAAGAAATGTAACCCTTTTGGGCTTTTCTACATAACACAGGTTGCAGTTTTCAATACGGAATACCAATAATTAAATTAAGTTATTCATGGGCCTCGTGACGAAGGATGTGCCTGGTTTTTCTGTTCGGTGACAAGCCCTCTCCCCAAACTCGTTCCAATTTACTAAAAAACCTCACTGTGTTGTTTTACTTATCCTGTGACGAAATTATTCCGTATTTTTATGTCTGATGATGGAATTCTATGCCATCGAGAAATGGACGGTTGGTGTAAAATTTATTCAGTTTTCTTTTATTACAAATGGACTAATAATGTGAGTGAATGGCATGCTGAAATTATGTTCGAATATTGAGGTCTTTCTTCAATTACGTTCTTCAGTTGTATAATTATTATAATTGGAATTGTGATGATGAGGTTCGGGGTGATAGGGTTTGGATGTTGGAATTTGGATTAATGTGATTCTCAAATTGCAAAGATTATGTAACTCGAAAAACGTGGGCTAAACTTCTAGCTAATAACATCGGACACTCTTCATAGACAAAGGAACCCTTTAGCTTCGAATTTTTCGAAACATGGCTACACTTCTCCAACAACAAACAGGCCACTAATTCGAACTTGTTTGCTTCAGCCCCTCTAACAATACATAAACCATGTGATATTAATATGTCTTTAACACTTTCATGCACAGTTGAGCACGCATAAAATATTCTTCCATCTAATGTTGCGACTTGAAACTTTTAAACTAACGTACGTACTTCCCCACCAAACACTAACTCTGATCATTTACTATGGATAAACAAGAAACCCAATAACTACGTATGAGACAGATTTCTTCTAAGTGACTTGACGGCAAGCACGGTTTTGTATCGCCGTCCACTTTAATGATGAAGCCTAAAGAAAGCTACTTACCAATGGACATCGCAGAATAGGTTGAATAGTTGCCGAGTCCTGTAGCCTGCGCGAGATACAGCGCCAGGCCGAGCCATCCTGACAGCCATGGATTGGTCATCATTCCCGTAGCACTTCTATTAACTTGACCTTTTAATTCAGCTATCGCTGCGAATCGTACAAATTATTTATTATTCTCATTAATATCCACTCTCTTGATGATGATTGAGACGATTTGTTTTATCTGTGGGTGGAATTTACGAGTTAATAGAACTGATAAGAAAGACTTTAGACAAAATTTACGGCAAATAAAAACAATTTAAACCATCCGGAAAAAACCGAACACGATGGAGTATTGTTCGCTGCTAAGTGAACTCTCCCAGGGCAGCAGTCATTGAGTGGGTGATAGCGTTGAAGCGTTCAAACGGGCGTCTTTGATGACGTTTGAAACATGCTGATAACTGACAGATCATGAAAACTGAAGAAAGGTAATTCTTGGAGTTCAACTAATCAACAAAATTTTGCTCTGCATTGACCACCGAATTGTTCTGGTTAAGGATTCGGATGTGTAGCATCTTGAAAGACTCATTTCTTAATGATGTGAATTTTCACCGTCTTTGTTTAATGAGATGCCAATCAGTGCTGGTATAGGTCAGATGTAAGCCATCAATATTTATTAACCGAGATGTGCAGCATTCAGTTCTAATTACATCAAATGAATAAAAATTATAATGCAAGAAACAGGATGCATATTGGAAGACTGTGGAGCAATTAAATATCAATTTTCTTTCACAATAATATTGATGTATTAGAAACTCACAGCCACTGCATGTAAAAATTGTAAGCACACGATTATTGCATATGCCCTTTATCTTTGTTGTAAAAGGAGGCTAGTTAAAAACAATGTAAGAAACCATCGTTGGCTAAGTTATGAGACATGTCAATGGAATGAACTCACAGGGCCCATGTCTGCAACTGGCAAAGGTTCAGACCTCTACGCGTTCATATTTCACTGTGAATACAAGACGATTATAACCGTCTAAAATTGCGGACGTCAGAGCGGCCACTATGAGTCGTCTACTGAACTTTCTTTTACTGAAATTCACGAGCCATTTAAGGGAAATATGTAGCTCTGAGATATTCCCAGCGTAGAAGGTTTTTTGCGCGATTACAATTCTCACAACATTTCTCAATTAAAGGTTGTTTTGAAGTTTTGATGTATTAATAAAATTTATTGAAGGGCAATCTAGATCCTAAATTTTAAATTTATATTAGAATAAATTTATTATCATCCTTTAGGCCATGGGTCGGTCACTATTTTTGCCTGCCGACCCCTTGATAGGATATTTTTTAGATCGACTTTCACCTTACAAATACGCATAAAAGTAGGCGAAAAAATTAAACCGTTATTTGCTTCTCTGATGATAATAAAGGAAAATAAATGTCATGAAAACACAAACAAAACGGATCTGATGTAGTACACTAGTCAATGTGTAAAGATGCTTCGAGAAAGAAGCAGTGTTCCCGAAAAGTGATTTACCGAGCTATACAAATTTGTTTACTGCTTCGAAATATTGAAATAATAATCATTGAAAAATTACTTGAACTTAATTATAAAAAGAATGTGCTCTCTAACAATACAATTGAAACAAGCCCCATGTTCTTCATCCAAACAGCCAAACCTCGTTACCTATTAAACTTTCCTATTTATCTTAAACTTGATTTCTATGAGATGACTGAGCTTGAGGAGTTGCAGCTAGGCTTTTGATATTTGGTTCATAATCGGTAAGCTTCAACCGTAACTCACTATGGTTTTACAAGTTTAGCCTATTTCTGTGCTTCGTTATGATCGCATACGCATGACTATAAAATCAGCCGAAACCAAAAATAAAGTTGGGAAGGCATGCAAAAAAGCCACGGCTGTCGCTTAATTTTAGCTTAGGATATTTAGCGCCCGTGCTAGCATGAGTCCGATATTGAGCAAGGGTTCTATGTTTAAACAGCGCTTTAGCTAAGTAATCTACTTAGCGCCCGTGCTAACATGACCCAGATATTCAGCAAGCTAGGGTTCTATGTTCAAACAGCGCTTTTATTTAACTGCCAAGTCTATGCACATTTCAATCAGTTCATCTTCTAAGTCAGATTCCCGACTTTCATTGTCTGTTTTCCCGTCAAATGGAGAGACAAGCCTTTCGGGAATTGGCATGTTTTCCAGTTCTGGGAAACGTGTTTTGAAGTATTTTCTTAATTTATTCAGGAGTTCAATATAAGTATCCGAGTTACTGTTCTGAGAAGCTCTCACGACTTTTACAGAATTTTTAAGTTAAAAAAATGTTTAAAATCTTTATGTTCTAGTGATCATTGAAATTTCTTTAAATCAAATTTGAATGCCATCGTTGAAGTGATTTTGTTGATCATCATGGTAAAGATTTTAATGAGTAATTATCACTCAAAGAGAGGAATCCTAAGTTTGATGAATGACTTGACAGAATCTGAGTCTGATTTAACTGGACGACTTTAAATAACTACTGCCGTTCAGTGTGAAGATGCATATTCTCATTTGCATTTGCGGTGATGGCTCCTTTAGACGCATGATTTTCGCTTATATACTAAGCTTCGTAACAAGCCATCATCTTTGAAAATGTTTTGAGAGAAACAAATATCTCTTGCACAATCGATGTTAGTGAGCCGTTACACACACACGCTGAGGTGTTACACATTTGTTCACTAACGCTTGCACAAGGCGTTAGTGAACAGATTAAATCTGGTACGAAGGCATCAAAAATAAAAAGTTTAAATTCCCGAAATGTTCACAGTCGAAGAATTGATTTTCTGCCTCGCAGTTTCTCAGTTCGCAAATAATTTCCCATAAAATTTAACATTGTCTCACCAGTCTTGATATATTTATTTGATTTTCCTGAGATTTCCAATACGCGGTTGATTTCGAAAGTTCACATTTTATTTGATTTCACCGATAATAACATTTCACCAAAACAAAAATATTATATTTCACTTACTATCTATGGTTAGTAATTACTCAAACATTAGTTTGGAAGCCAAGTTTCTCACGCAACTCTAGCTAATCATTTTACTTGGTGCCTTATTACATTGATACGAAACTTATATTTTCAGTTTTGCTCAGTTCAGTTTTCGGAAAATAAACTATTGCAATGCATCTAAGTATAAATATAATCATCAGGTCTTATTGCGGCGGTTTTGAACCATTTATTGTTAAAGTTAATTAGATTAAATTATTTTATAAATAAATTTTTAATATTTATAATATCTAAAATTAACATACCTGGAAGCATTAGCATTAAGATACATGCAACTTGATTTTCATGGTTGTTATTCTAAATTTAAACCTCTAGCTCTCTACGGCCGTTATGTCAGTCCCAGCGTCTCAGGGAACAAAACTTTTAAATTAAATTATATGGAAACAATTGAGTGTAGTGACCTGCATGAGGACGGTTGTCCGCTACAAATAACATCTCAAAGTTGTTGTACACGGAAGCAATCACCAATGCAAGTCATTTAACTCATTTTGCACTCAATTGCAGCGTATTCTTTTTTGGAAACGGATATATGACAATATTGCAGAGGTTTGTCTTTTTAAACTAATCATGTATGAAAGCAATAGTGTGCTTTGGTGCTGTGATTTTATAAAAACCGTTCCTATACATTTAGGTCATGTTTATATCTTCGGTTTCTACTCCATTTCTATAATGAATTTGTTATATATGGTTGATTTCCAGTGAGAGGGAACACCAGGCACTCGACTGTACATATTGTTTGTCACTGAGAGGGAACAACCGTCAGAAGATCGTATCATGTGACATTTACTAAAAGCGATATTATATATGCATGCATTTTAAGATGATTTTATCGTTTTCAAAATATAACGAGTATTACATTTTAATCATTATTCCATAAAATGCTCTCATGGGTTGGAAACAGTCAATATATAATTTTTATATATTCCTAAAAAATTCATTCAAATTTTCACTCTTTTCTTCCAGGTATTTTTAACCATATTCATAAAATATGCGGATGGGGAAGGGAAGGGAAATGAAATGAAGGAACGCTTTCAAACTGTAATGAAAATATTGGAATCTGCTATGGATAGTGATGTACAGAGAGATTCAGAAAGAAAAAAATGTTGAAGCTTAGGATATTTCTTTTCCTCCCCAACAAAATGAATTAGAAATGAGAGTCGTACAATATATGTAAAGACGAGCTGAGTAATGAATTCCAAAACAATGAAACTGTAGTACTGGAACTACAGGCTAATGAATGATGTTAGTTACATTCAATATGGCTACCCCTGCGATGTAGTGTATTTCAGTGCCGCAGTGGTACAGTAAAGACGGAACTCGAATAAATACCAGAAGTCAATTGTTACTATCATGATATGCAACATCTTGCCACTATTTCAAGTCTTTCATTACTGTTATTCTCGAATTGGGTATTAAAGAGGACCATTTATTACGTGTAAATAAACTTGAATTGCATCTCATACTTTGACAACTGGTTTACTTGTCTTCCTATCATGGATTATCTTGCCAGCAGAGCAATTTGGTCAGGTGACGATGAGGGAATCCCATCACTACAAGGGGTATCGAAAGGCAAATAAGCTGATAAAGAACTGGATAAAAAGTATAGATGATGAAGAGCTCGTTTATAAGCCAAATAATTGCGAAATTAGTTACGTAAAGTGGCGTGACAACAAGATTGCCGAGTCTATAATCTTGAAAGAGCTTCTCTAGTGACAACTGTCGAGAGAAATGACAAGAGAGTGTTAAATGTGGCATGCCCCGCATTATCCGAAAATATAACAAGTGCAATAAAGGTATCGATCGGTCTGACAGTCTTAAAGCGCTTTATATAGAATCTCGCTGCTTTGTAAGAAGTTTTGCATGAGACTTGAACTCACTTGTTTCATATGTCACTAAAAAAATAAATCATTTGTTAATAGAAAAAATTCTATCCTTAGCACCGTTTAAATCATTGGCTGCTATAGTGCACTAACAAACAAAGGGAATGTACCACCAAGAACTTTTCCGGGAATCGATTGCGTGATGGGCCGAATCTGCGTAATAAAACCAAAAGAAAGAAGCAGCTGGTCAAGCTGCTTCATGATAGCCTGGTCAGACTCTAGAGCGAACCATGACCATCTTCCACTTAGGAATGGCGTGCACACGTACGTTTGTTAACTCATACGATGGGTCAAGATGAGAATTGATACTACCAATTTTTTGAGCTTACGGGGTATTTAGACGGTAATTTCATTACGTATTCGATAAAAATTGTTTTTCGACCATAAGATGCCTATATTTTATACTGTCCTATTTTTGTGGACCAGACGCTGCTGAAGACATGGAAACATGACTAATGTGTGGCAGAGGAGAAACGCACTTGATAAAGAGTACGTGACAGCAAAAAAAAATCAATATAAAATCTTTAGTTTTAGGAGGTAATTTTGCATTCTTATCATAACATAAGTAACTGATATGCAAGCAGCTCATCATAACATAAGTAACCGATATGCAGAACCAGCAACAGATGAACGTCTGGCATTGCTGTCAGGGCCTACGAGTTTTATGAAAGGTTCAAATCATTATGATTTTGGGATTACACTGCTTGATATTGTGATACCGGTGCATCGCCTGCCACAGGCACTCTACAATGCGCCTTAGGTTGTTCAAACTAGGTCTACAGAATATGAATATTTTCAGGTCAACATGAAATTTTTCTAGTATAATGGTCGACTTTGCCCAGACACTTCACTACTTTTCGAACATTTTAAATTATTCATTGCTTCAGATGACATCGATAACAAAAACTAGTAAATTATTCACAGTTCTTTTATCTCGGAGTTACTTATTGTAATCGCACCGCAAAATTTATTGCAATACACGTTTAATGTTTAAATTTACACTAATTTAAATGCATCAGGAGGGCGCCGACGCTGATGTTCATGCGCCTGCGGCAGTGCTTAAGTGTTTCTTGTGTTGATAAGGTGCCGAGCGACACACGCTGCTCATTTCAACCGTATAATCGTGCCCTGAAAAGTAAAGCCTGTGACTTGAAATTAATTACAAGTTTTAAAGACTGAACATGTCCATTCTGAACATTGTTAGAAACAAAAATTTTTTAGATTACTGTGCTTTGTAGAAAGCTTCATAAAGTAAGTTCGTTGGAGAGCTCAACGCCGGCTAAGTGGCATTCAACTGAAGATTCAAAAGCACACAGTTGAATGAGCTTACGAGATTTTGACAGCAATGAAAATTTTGTAACCTGAGGTATTTGTCGACAGGAGCGTGTTATTTCAGCTGCTCGTGTTCGTGTGCTTCTTATTATACATTTTCTGATTCATTAAGATAGCTGGATCGAATTGTGGAACCGAAAATTGAGCATTTGCACCAGTCGACTGCGTGGAAGCGTAGTTTGGTTCACCGTGCAGTCTTCGCCACCGAGCCGCTGCAAGCGAATTTACACACTTAAGCAAGGATGTCGAGTGTATTCGTAAGTAACTGTTATGCTTGTTTCCCATGATTATGTGTTATTTTTGTTGTATCATCAGGTTTGTTATCGGAGTGAAATCGAAGTATCGTTATAAATTTGGCTATTTTCGAAGAATTACACATTTTTAGTAAATAAATTTCTGAAATTGCCATTGAGCAAAACAATGTTTGAAAGGCAACTGATATTTCGACGGTATTAATTGTCCTATTCTTCTACAGTCATTGTAAGCAGAATTTTAGACTCGTGCAAAACAGTTNTTAAGTGTCTTGAGGCACTCATTAAACTGTCGTGAAGCACTCATTAAGTGTAGTGAGGCACTCCTAGGCTATCGTGAGGCACTCATTAAGCTATCGTGAGGCACTCATTAATAGTCGTTAGGCACTCATTAGGCTGTCGTGAGGCACTCATTAAGTGTCGTGAGGCACTCTTAGGCTATCGTGAGGCACTCATTAAGTGTCGTGAGGCACTCATTAAGCTATCGTGAGGCACTCATTAAGTGTAGTGAGACACTCTTAGGCTGTCGTGAGGCACTCATTAAGTGTTGTGAGGCACTAAGTAAGCTGTCGTGAGGCACTCATTAAGTGTCGTGAGGCACTCATTAAGCTATCATGAGGCATTCATTAAGTGTCATTAGGCACTCTTAGGCTGTCGTGAGGCACTCATTATGTGTCGTGAGGCACTCATTAAGCTATCGTGAGGCACTCATTAAGTGTCGTTAGGCACTAATTAGGCTGTCGTGAGGCACTCATTAAGTGTCGTGAGGCACTCATTAAGCTATCGTGAGGCACTCATTAAGTGGCGTGAGGCACTCATTAAGCTATCGTGAGGCACTCATTAAGTGTCGTTAGGCACTCATTAGGCTGTCGTGAGGCACTCATTAAGTGTCGTGAGGCACTAATTAGTCTGTCGTGAGGCACTCATTAAGTGTCGTGAGGCACGCATTAAGCTATCGTGAGGCACTCATTAAGTGTCGTGAGGCGCTCATTAGGCTGTCGTGAGGCACTCATTAAGTGTCGTGAGGCAATCATTAGGCTGTCGTGAGGCACTCATTAACTGTCGTGAAGCACTCATTAGGCTGTCGTGAGGAATTCATTAAGCTATTGTGAGGCACTCATTAGGCTATCGTGAGGCACTCATCAATCTGCCGTAAGGCACTCATTAAGATCTCGTGAGTCACTCGTTAAGCTATCGTGAGACATTCAATAAGCTGTCGTAAGGCACTCATTAAGCTGTCGTGAGGCACTCATTACACTGTCGTACGGCACTCATTAAGCTATCGTGAGGCACTCATTAAGCTGTCGTGAGGCACTCATTAAGCTGTCGTGAGGCACTCATTAAACTGTCGTGAGGCACTCATTAAGCTGTCGTGAGGCACTCATTAAACTGTCGTGAGGCACTCATTAAGCTGTCGTGAGGCACTCATTAAGCTGTCGTGAGGCACTCATTGAACTGTGAGGCATTCATTAAGCTGTTGTGGAACACTCATTAAGCTGTCGTGAGGCACTCATTATGTCTCGTGAGGTAGTCTTAGGTCGTCGTGAGGCACTCATTAAGTGTCGTGAGGCACTCATTGAGTGTCGTGAGGGATTCATTAACTGTCGTGAGGCACTCATTAAGCTGTCGTGAGGCACTCATTATGTGTAGTGAGGCACTCTTAGGCTGTCGTGAGGCACTCATTAAGTGTCGTGAGGCACTCATTAAGCTATCGTGAGGCACTCGTTAAGTGTCGTGAGGCACTCATTAAGTGTCGTTAGGCACTGATTAGGCTGTCGTGAGGCACTCATTAAGTGTCGTGAGGCACTCATTAGGTGTCGTGAGGCACTGTTAGGCTGTCGACAGGCACTCATTAAGTGTCTTGAGGCACTCATTAAACTGTCGTGAAGCACTCATTAAGTGTAGTGAGGCACTCCTAGGCTATCGTGAGGCACTCATTAAGCTATCGTGAGGCACTCATTAATAGTCGTTAGGCACTCATTAGGCTNTCGTAACCGTGGTATAGCTATGAGCTCGTAACCGTGGTATAGCTATGAGCTCGTAACCGTGGTATAGCTATGAGCTCGTAAATTAGTATCTAACATTCATGATATCGATGACGAACTTAATATGGAGCAACATACTCGGTATATGATCAAGTAATAATAAGTTAATATGGAGTAACATACTTGGTATAAGATCAAGTAATAATGAGTTATTATGGAGCAACATTCTCGGTATATGATCAAGTAGTAATTAGGTAATACGGAGCAACATACTCGGTTTATGATCAAGTAATAACGAGTTAATTACTACATAATCTCGAGCGTATAACAAATGTCCATGAGTAATAAAATTACTAGATTGCTTAAATCGCAAGTTAATCAGGAATTTAAAAGCAAAGAAAACAGCCAGAATATTAACCATTTCATAAGAATGAAAACGTTTCGGAGTCCAGCTCCATCGTCAGTTCAAAAGTACAAAAACCTATAAGAAAATATATATATATATCCTATAAAAAACCTATATTTATCTTCGATGTGAATTTAGTCTTCTAATTGATTCTGCTTTTCTTATATGTTTTTGTACTTTTGAACTGACGATGGAGCTGGACTCCGAAACGTTTTCATTCTTATGAAATGGTTAATATTCTGGCTGTTTTCTTTGCTTTTAAATTCCTGATGTCCAATGAGAAGCTGGATCTTTCCGAGAGAATTAATCAGAAATATTTCGAAATCTCAATATTTTGAAAGGAATGGCCTATCTTGCATGCAGAATATATTCAACTGATGTTTCAGGTGTAGCTGACAACAATAATACTTTCTCAACTTTCATTGTTTAAAGTTTATATACGTTTTTATACATTATCACACTTATGGAATGTCGCACCACTTCAGATTTTATATTAAAAATTTCTAAAGTGTTGGTTTTAGAAATTAAGATACGAGGGAAATCAAAACTTCTTCTCGAGGGCGACGTAGTTTCTTATTTATGATCTAAATGTGAGAAGTTGTGTCTCTCAACTTCTCATTTGTGTCATAAATGTTTTGGCTGCTGCATTTACATAATTTTCGATAAAAGTATAGTTCTCCACTCAGCAAATCAGGCATGTAGTGTTTTTGAAACCCTTCTCCATATGTGAAGCCGCAACTCTTTGACATTTCGGGTAAATTTAGTTTATCTGAACCTGTTTCTTTTTACAACACTTTTCTTTAACTTCACTTCTTGTTGTTAGTTTGTTTGTTTAAATTTGTTTGTCTGCTACAAATCGTATAATCGATATTTAACACACTTCTGCCTGTCCAATCTATCTGATATTTTGTACACTTGCATAAAGTGGGAGATCTAATAATTTTAAAATCAAATCAATTGGCAGATCTAATAATTTTAAAAATTAAAAAAAATTTTAAACATAAAAAATTTATAAACTAATTGATTTTCAAATATTTAAAAATAATATAAGAAATTCATTGTACATGTGTAACATCGGAGAGACTGGCCCCTTTAGAAATGTTGTCTTTAAAAAGTAATTTTCGAATGCATATTATTTAAGCTTCAACCACGAGACATTTATGGTCTTGACGCCCCAGTTAAAATTTAGGGCAGGGAATAGAGCAGGCCGTCGCCGGCTGCAGAGCCGGCGTAGAGACGCGACAGAGCAGCGATAGAGCAGAAATGTCCGCTTTAGAGACGATATCGCCAGCCGCGTATCAGCGCTAATTAGCTTCTGAGTACCTGCCCAGGTGTGCTTCAATCCCAAGTACCAGCGCTAAAACAGCGCAGAGTTCCGGCCCTGCCGAGCTGCTAGAATTTTTCTCTATATCAGCCATGGCGCAGCGCAGTTTTAGGGATAGATGGCCGGTTATTGTTTCACGACTCCATCCTGCTAAAGCGCGACCAGCCCGGCTAAACCCGGCGCCGGTCTCGGCTCAAAATTTTAACTGGGGCCGTTCACTGTGGTATGGCGCGGAGACGCTAATTGTTGTATATTAACTACTTTTATTAAATTATTTTGGACCATGAGCCATTTGACGTGATAATGATATGTATTTACTTATTTACGGTCATCTGCAAACAATGTTATTTCAACCCGTTGACAGGGTATTGACAAATCTTAAGTAAAATATGTCATGAAATAATCTTTAATGTGTTTGCTCAACTGGCGACTCGTATTAATTACACCTCAAAGCCTGTATCGCGAAGACCATTGCTATAGGATATGATACGTAACCAACCATAGACTGAATATCAGCGGTTACACCCTGCATCATGAATACCCCAGCCTTGTTTCAACTTTTATTGCTGCAGCAAAATCCCTTTAATTCCTTTACATTTTTGCCAGAAGATTACTAGTGTAAAACCTCACCTAGGAATAATAGAGAGTAAAACGATGACATAATAAAACAGCAATTATACCACTTGCCACAGCTTGGTGCAGGTAGTAGGGTCTAAAAATGGTGGTAGTATAAATGGAAAATTATACATTCATAGGTAATAATTTGAAATTTAGTGGCAGGAAAATGAAATACTGGTTACAGCACCTTTGACTGCAATTGTGGATAGAAAATTGGTCTACGAATTTGCATTTGACAGTTGAACTCATTCGCCAATGTTATGTTGCTGGATTATATATGTGCTTCAAAATTTATTTATTACACATTCCTCCGCTGTGCTGAACCTTAAGTCGGCTTCTTATATCGCATGTTGTGCGACTAGAGGACATTCAGATTAAGATTTGACTTACTGACTGGTGACGTTACATAACTTTAAAGAATTATAAAGAATGAATAGCCGAAATTATTCAGATATTCATTAATTTTGACTACATTACTACTACTATTTTTATAGATTTTTTTCCATTAATTTTGCTACTGACAAACAGGTTATTTCAATATTCATATAAACTACGTTCATACGCATCCATTGTAAGTTTTGCTCTTACGCAGCTATTGATGTGTATCAAAATGGGGATAAAATGTTATACGTCTAAGCATCATCCATGAACTGTCAGTTTCATCATCATCCATGAACCCTCAATAACAATTGAGATTTCCGTTTCAATATAACCTAGATTCCAAGGCATTTCAATTAGAAGCAATATTGAGCTTAAAGCGTTGCGTAGTTAATTTGATTTCAACAGTCAACTTAGATTTTACTCAAATCATGAACTGTTTCGCCCAGGCTGGAAGATGATGATTGGTTGTGTTTGGTTCTGCAAACGATCACAAAATTTATTCTTAAAATCACTTGTTATAGTACAAAATATCCTGAACAAATTTTCTATTGATTTATGAAAATCATAATCATTTTGGTTAAATTTTGAAAAGTGTGTTAGTTTTAGCCTTATCTCCAAAGAATTTTGTCGAGCGACGAAACCTGGAATTTCGGTGTCAAAAGATCTAAGTTCAACTTCATGGTAAACTTATATTACCGTTCAAAGCATACCTGCTCATCCTGGATATCAGCAACAACTGATCATTTACCTTTAGGTGAAGCCCGAAAATCGTTAAACGTATAATAGCATTGCTTCAATAAACTAAGTTCATTCAAAATTCACAATTTCTCCACATAAACATAATAATCGAGTTCATATTCACACGCTACAATGAATTTGTTTTCCGTGGATTTATCGACGCAAGTAGAAGTAACTAACTCCCCCAGTCAAGCAACTGGTATAAATTAATGAGAGAATAATACCCTACACGCTGAAGAACTCGACCGTGGCTCCCGGCAGGCTCAGCCCGAGCGCAGTGCGCTTCACTTGCCCATGCCAACCATCGCGTTGTCCCCGCGTGGACCGCCCCGCCCGTCCCTCCATTCTCATGACTAAACTTCACTGGCAGGCTATGTTCGGAGTATTCTAATTCACTTTTGATACACTCGCCTCGAGGTTAACAAAGAAATACCGAGGAGAAAAATTAAAACGACTTGAAAACCGCGTTAGGAACAAGCGGTATGCATCACCATGGAGTAAAAACTAACTTCAGTTATCCTGCTCTTATGCATCATGGTGATTATACGTAGCATTAATGTCCATAAATCAATTTCAATTCAAATACTGTTACAAGAGCAACAGTAGGATAACATATGGGGCAAAGGGACCACTGCGGGTCACGGGCCTATAAAGCGGGTTTCTCGCTAAGTATGCCAGATATTGGTCCGTGCGCTCTACCGCCGGGCGGCAGTTTTACTGGGCTGAAGTGTACGGCTCTACGTTTTTCTAAGAGTTTGCGTTGTAAGTTACTTACAAATAACTGTTTTACCCCAGATGAAAGTTTTTCGCTGCTAAATAAAACTGGTTTCGATTACATTATAGGACGCTTTTGAAATTAGTGTAAATTATATTTTGAAAGTAGCATTTGTAGGGATAACTTTGAATTCAAGTTTGGACTATTAGCTATTAAAATAAAATGTTGACACGATATAACTTGAAATGATACCTAGTGGGGCAACGGGCCCATGCGTGTCACTGGGAAAAGCGCCCATGGTGGGCTCAATACCCCTCGGTGAAGTCTTGTGTTATACATCATTTGATTTGTCTCAATGACCTTTTCAAACTATGACTAGCTTTTTGAATTACAAATTACACTCTATATTATATGATTTATTATTTACCGCCTCAAGGCAGCAGGTTCTAATTTCTAGTTATGCGTTTTTATGACCAAGTATCGAGTTAATGCCTCATGCCTTGCCAAAAGTTGATTTCAGTCAACACCAATGAGCCAAAAGTTGATGAATTTTTATGGTGTTGGCTGAAATCACGAGTGCGCTCGAATTCCTTGCACATTATGTCTGGATTATGGACGAAACTGGAACGAAGTTTTTTCTGGCCAAGTAAATATATTTTTTCTAGTCAAGGATACACTTTTTCATGTCAAAGTTGAATTTGTTATAGCAAGGAAATATTTTTTCACGTCAGTGATAGATTTTTAATGCCAGGAATATATTTTTCGAGTCAAAGATTTGATTTTTTAGTTGTTAATAAATGAATTAATGCGATATTTTTCATTACATTTTTCTCATTTTGAACTATAAAGTGCTGTTTTATCATTTTCAAACAAAAAATATGGAATTGGGGTAAAGGGACCAGGGGTGGGCGCCTTGCCCCAAGCCCATGGGACCATTCCCCCAAGGGTGGGGCAATGGGCCCATTTTGACACTTTTTACATAACAGTGTTTCATTAAAAACTGAATAATTCTATATGCATGTAATTCATATCATGCATTCCTCATTATTTGTAACTTTCAACAAACAAGGAACTACCTCGTATAAATTAAAACTCCATCGAAATTTTGGCTCAAAAAAAGAGGGGGGGGGGGACCGGCTGCCCCATGTTACCCTAGTTTAAATAATTTAATAGCGCCAACGATGAGCACAATGTTGATTATTAGGAATAACTCGTCGACTCAGCACAACGATGAAAATACAAACTACACACCTCGCTTGAACCTCCAACTTCTGCTACCTTCAAAATTACGATACAAATAATTGATCCGCCCCTGATAGATTGAGTCTCACTAACTTCATAACTGACGACGTACATTGTACATCCAGTCCTTCGTGCTAGTGTACACTGTAATCAGAACACAGTATAAAGTCGTTTGTACATGTGTATACTGTCATTTACAAGAGTGAATGCTGTATAACTGTACTGTGTGTTCAAAGCAGTGTATACCGTAGATTATAACAGTTTATGCTATCCTCCCTAAGAGGTTATATTAGCATTCGTTGTAGTATATATAGTTGTTCTAAACAGTGAAAACTGTTCCTTGTAGCCATTTCCCCTATTGTTCATAACAGTGTACTCTGTCTTATACTACAGTGTGTTATGTCTGTGTTGGATACTGTCGCATTTGTTGGATAATGAATGTATAAATTGAAATGAAACAACGTGATGCATATTCGGAGCTGCTAATATTAAATGTCTTCTAGTAAATCACGAAGTTTGAAATATCAAAACGATTCTAAGATAATATTAAAAATAAATTCGAGTGAAAAAATGAACTCAACCTGATTACCTATTTAATAATTTCCTTAGTAAAAGAAAAATTTTTATAACAATAATAGAAAAATTGAATTAAGATAAAAGCAATTTATACTCTGCAACAATCCGCTGTAAGCGCAATTCGGAGAAATTCAGTAGCAGACTCATCGTGATATGAAAAATTAGGAATAAAACGCCTATCTTTCTATGGTTAGAATTAAAAAAAATTAAAAAAATTAAAAATCAATCAAATCATCTTTCATTAAAAAGTTAGAACATTTTTTTCGAAGCAACTATGTTCTGCTTTACCATAATAAACTCTTGAGCGTGCGGGAGCTACAATGTCGAACTTTTAACATTTATTCGTTGACAAACAGTGGAACATTAAACACGAACAGAGCTGCCTCAGCATTGAAAAATTTTCCAGGAATGAAACTCAAAAAACTTCTGATTGAATTCTCATTGGCCAGCATGAAGCTCACGGAGGCACTCAGTAAGCTCTCGCGAGGCTCTCATTAAGCGCTCGCGAGGTTCTCGTTAAGCTCTCGCGCGGTACTCATTAAGATCTCGCGAGGCACTCATTAAGCTCTCGCGAGGCACTCATTAAGTTCTCGCGAGGCCCTCATTAAAATCCCGCGAGGCACTCATGAAACTCTCGCGAGGCACTCATTAAGCTCTCGCGAGGCACTCATTAAGCTCTCGCGAGGCACTCATTAAGCTCTCGCGAGACACTCATTAGGCTCTCGCGAGGCGCTCATTAAGCTCTCGCGAGGCACTCATGAAGCTCTCGCGAGGCACTCATTAAGCTCTCGCGAGGCACTCATTAAGCTCTCGCGAGACACTCATTAGGCTCTCGCGAGGCACTCATTAACCTCTCGCGAGACACTCATGTTCATGCGGTAGTTTACCTCCGAGTGATCGATTAAAAATTCATTGTGGCTGAGAGCTCTTTGTGGTAAAAATTTACCAACTAAATCACATGACTTACAAACTTTATTCAAAAACTTTTTATACAGCCGGAATGTTTCACTCACATGTAATTTCGGGGACAGCCAAGGGCGGTGTTTGACAACGAGAAATCATAGAATGTTCCAGAGAGATTGGATTAAATATGATAAAATAATTATTGAATTAAACTTTCGCTGGACGCTCATCATTAGAGGACAGTAATGACTGTCGAATGATTAAAAAAGTATTCGGAGTTGATGACCGCTGTCGTCCACGACGGTAATTCTCGCTTGTGGTATTTCTTATACATGCCTGCATCGCTCAGCCAAATGTTCATTTAATACGGAATCAATTTTCAAGTGAAGTTTTTAATGAGTTAGGAGGTTAGTCTCAAATAAAAAAAAAGGATTAGGGCTTAATGGGCCGGAACATTATATGTCAAAAACAAGTTATCTATATGTACTAAATTCGGAAATGGCATTAAAATGGACTATATAAAATAAAATACTTAAAAAAACTTTAAAAGAAACACGTTTTTCTTGTGGACTAAAAAGTAGAAAATAAATTTAGTGCACAAGAAAAACGATTAAGATTTGATTAAGTATGACTTGACGTACGTATCGATGATACGCAGCGTCAGCGCCTGCTCGTCTATAACGTCAGCGCCCGCAAGTCATACTATATATATACTTTACTCAATTAAACTAATTTAGGTCTCTAATTGCTGGTTTTTATGATTGTATCTGAAATTGTTAGGCGAAAATAGCCTGCATGCCGAATTTCAGATCTCTAGAGCAATATGAAGTGGGCTAATTTTCGTAGTCAATGTTAACAACAAACAAACAAACAAACAAACGCGAAGCTGAGCTAAGAAAAACGTGTTAAAATAGTGAGTAGCAAACATAATTTCACAAGTGCCACGAACGCTGAGAGTGGCTAACTGTACCCTCCCTTGACATGCGAGCTCGTAACGTCGTCACGGTTGCTGATGGTACGTAAGATATCAGCGATCGAGTTAATTTGGAACAACGCACGGGCGATGAGATGAAGTAGGAATAAGTTAATAGCTACTTAATATCAAGGGCACGAATTAAGTCAAATATTCAGCACAGAAAGTTTGATTTTTAATATAATTGGTCAGAAATATTTTTAAATCTTAATATTTTGGAAAGGAATAGGGCAACATGGGGCAGCGGGCCCTCCCTTTTTTTAAACTAAATTTTTGATGAAGTTTTGATTTATACGAGGTAGTTCTTTATTTGGTTTGAAGGTACAAATAATGAGAAATGTGTGATGAGAATTAGACGCCCATAGAGTTATTCAGTTTTTAATGAAGCACTATTTTGTAAAAGTGTCAAAATGGGCCAATTGCCCCACCCCTGGAGCAAGGCGCCCATCCCTGGTCCCTATACCACAATTGCAGATTTTTTGTTTAAAAATGAAAAAACCACACTTTACAGTTCAAAATAAGAAAAATGTGATAAAATATTACACTCATTTATTTATTAACAATTTCAAAAATCTTATCCATAACTTGAAAAATGTATTTGTGGCTTAAAAAATCTATCACTGACATAAAAAAATATATATCCCTGACTTGAAAAATATATCCTTGCCATAAAAATTCATCCTTGACATGAAAAATTTATCCTTGACTGGAAAAAATAAATTTACTTGACCAGAAAAAATTTCGTTCCAGTTTCGTCCATAATCCTGATATTATGTGCAAGGAATTCGTACATAATCGTGATTTCAGCCAACACCATAAAAACTCGTCAAATTTTGGCCCTTTGGTGTTGACTGAAATCAACTTATGGCAAGGCAAGAGTCAATAACTCGATACGGGGTCTTAAATACGCATAACTAGAAAATGCTGCTTTGAGGCGGCAAATCAAAAAATTTATGCAATATGAAGTGTAATTTGTAATTCAAAAAGCTTTTCATAGTTTTGAAAAGCTCATTGGGACAAATCTAATGATGTATAACACAAGACTTCACAGATGGGTAATGAGCCCACCATGGGCGCTTTTCCACAGTGACACGCATGGGCCCCACTAGGTATCATTTCAATTTATATCGTGTCAACATTTTATTTTAGAAGCTAATAGTCCTAACTTTAACTCAAAATTATCCTTATATATATTACTTTAAAAAGATAATTCACAATAATTTCAAAAGCTTCATATAGAGTAATTGAAAATAGATTTATTTAGCAGCAAAAAAAATTATATCTGGGCTAAAACAGTTATTTGCGAGTAACTTACCAACGCAAACTCTTAGCAAAACATAGAGCCGTACACTTCATCCCAGTGAAACTGTCGACCGACGGTAGAGAACACGGACCAATATCTGGCATACTTAGCGGGAAACCCGCTATGGGCCTATGACCCGCAGTGGTCCCGTTGCCCCATGTCGCCCTAATCATTCTTAGCTGAATGTATTTGACGATGGTTTGATAAAGGCTAAAATACACAATTATTGTTAGATTTTTCATACTCATGGAATGTTATTACCACTTTTAAATACTCTTACGTGGCTAGGGGAACATCAACTTCCCATTTTTAAAACACTTCTCTTTTCTTCACTTCTTAATTGTTTGTCTGTCTGTGTGTCTGTCTGCTACAAATCTTATAATTTAAATTTAACACGCTTTTACTTATCCTATCGACCAGAAATTTTGCACACTTGCGTAAAGTTGGAGACAATGCAGGAATTAAATGACAAAATAAATGATTTTAAAAATTATTTTTGTTTTCAATACTAGGAAAATTGAAAAAATAATTTTGTCAGCTACAAATCTTATAACTGATATTTGATACACTTCTACCTATCCAACTAATCTGAAATTTTGCACGCTTGTGTGAAGTCGGAGGCAATGCATGAATCAATTATTGACAGAATAAATAATTTTGAAAAATTTTTAATATATAAAAAAATTGAAAAATTCATTTTTTTTAATATTCGAAAATAAAATGAGAAATTCATTGTACATCTTTAACATTGGAGACACCGGATTCTTTAGAAGTGTTGTTTTTAAAGAGTAATTTTTAAACGTATATTATTATTACAACACTTCTCTTTAACTTCACTTCTTGTTTGATTGTCTGTCTGCTACAAATCTTATAATGGAAATTCAACACACTTCTACCTCTCCTACCGATCTGAAATTTCGCACACGGAGACAATGCATGAATCAATTGACAGAATAAATTATTTTGAAAACTTAAAAATTTTGTATTCCTAATATTATTCAATATTCTTAATTAAAATTAATAATATTCTTAATATCAATTCTTATTAATTGCTTTTTAGAGACACCACTTCTAAAGAATCGGTTTTTCCAATGTTAAAGATGTACAATGAATTTCTCATTTTATTTTCAAATAATAAAAAATCAATTTTTCAAATTTTTTAATATATAATTTTTTTTTCAAAATTATTTATTCTGTCAATTGATTCATGCATTGCCTCCAACTTCACACAAGTGTGCAAAATTTCAGATCAATTGGACAGGTAAAAGTGTGTCAAATATCAGTTATAAGATTCGTAGCTGACAAAATTTTTTTTACATTAATTTAATGTTGAAAGAAAATTAATTTTTTAAAATCATTTATTATGTCATTTAATTCGTACATTGTCTCTAACTTTACGCAAGTGTGCAAAATTTCAGATCTATAGGATAAGTAAAAGTGTGTCAAATTTCGATTATAAGATTTGTAGCAGACAGACAGACAGACATGTACAAACAGACAAACAAGAAGTAGAGTTAAAGAGAAGTGTTGTAGAAAATTAAAAATAATTTTATCTGCTACATATCGTATAATCAATATTTAACGCACTCCTACCTGTCCAATCGATCTGAAATTTTGCTATCTAATAATCAATATTTAACGCACTCCTACCTGTCCAATCGATCTGAAATTTTGCTCACTTGAGTAAAGTCGGAAACAATGCACGAACCTATTTTTTTAATTTTAAAAATAAAATTTATAAATTAATTTTCTATATATGACAGTAAAATTAGAAATTCATTGTATATTTGTAACATCGGAGACACTGCATTCTTTTGAAGTGTTGTCTTAAAAAGTATTTTTAAACGCATATTTCATATATATTCAGGCAGCTTTATTTCTCATCATTTACTGTGCAAGTGTAGCGCCATACTCATTATGTTCGAAATGAACTTTGGTTCCCAGGCTTGGCTTTCCCTTCCTATCTTTCAATTTATGATAGGGAGACCTGCTACTTGTTATTGGCAAAATTCATTGCCGACTATTGTAATAGTCATGACTTTGAAATCGCACAAGCAGCGCCTTTCTTCCTCTTTTCTTTTTACCAAGAATCTTTTTGAATAGGTCAGACCGCCAGAACGGTGGCCAAGTGATATATGAGTCTTGATTCCAGCAGTGTGTGATGCAGTCAGATAGGAATTAATGCTTTTTTCATGTACTCTACTTGAACATAAGCATTCTTGAAGTTTGACTGCGATAGGAACATAACTGTACCTCCGTAAAGTAATTTTTTTGGTCCTGGACACTTTTTAGCTTTTTTCTACTTTTTAGAAATGTTTATTCCTTCGGAAACGATGGTTGTGCCTTACTTGGCGATGGCAAGTAGTTTTAATCATTGAATGCATCACGTTACGTCAATTTTAAGTCGACGTTGAAATAATTTCCAAACGGTTAAGGCCATTCTAGCAACGATTAATTCTGCCAGTATTTTTCCAATGAAATCTTCAGCGTAGGTTTCACAAGTTCACGTATGTAGGCAATGAGGCGTTTTTCATAATTTTTGCTTCCATTGAGTGGTTTTAGGCTGTAGAATTTATTACATTGTTATAACATAGAAGACTGCAACAATCAGGAGCCACATCCATAATAGCGTACCGTACCTAATCCGTTTATCTCGTCTAGTAACGATAACAGCAGCGGAACGGTTCATTGCAGGCAATAAACTAACCGTTCAATAAAAGGAAAATTCGTGCGATCCTGTATCACACAGCGGATGGATTACAGTGCCATAATAAATGCTGGCTCTTCATCGAAGTGGGAGATCATATCAAGGGACGGTGTCAGAAATCTCAGAATAAATAAACTAGAATAAATCTCGGAATGGACCTGTGCAATTATACATGCATGTTTCATGATGTTTGTTTGTCCATCTAATATTGAGAGTATTTGTGGTCTTTCATAAATGTACTTGGTACCTGCATGGGATTTTACTAAATTGTAATACTTTTGGAACTCTCCACTCAAGGCATTTTTTACTGTTGCGTTGTAAATTTGTTATGAAAATTTACAGAAACTCATTTATAAGTACTAAGCTATTAACAGTATTGGATAATGCCTAAACCCACGCAAAAAATCAAATATTTTGTTGCAGCAGACAGCTTCATATTATGGAAGCTCATCGTTGGGAAAGTCGTCTCAATTAAGCAGTTCTCATTTATGATTCATTAGTAAAAATTTTGCACTATAACGTAGATTAATTCTGGAAAGATGGTTTTCTTTTCCAAAAATCGAATTGAAAATTAATTAGAGAAGTGTTGTGCTCGGCTCATTATTACATTACATATATGTTCCCCACTTCCTTTCAGGGTCATCTAATTTCACTTATTTTTCACTTTTTAGCTCAATTTTTAGCAAAGTTTGTTTGAAATATAAACCAATCTTTGTACAGAATTTCATCAAAATTTGTGATGATCAGCTGAGACACCTCTGGTACACATGACCCATTCGCATCATAACTTTTGATGCAAGGGAACGTTCGGCAAAACACAGATATTTTTAAGATGTTAGCACCATAAATCAAACAAATTTATAATATATGTAACAGAAAAGCGTGGTGAATATAAAACATAAAGCACGTGGCAACCCATTCATGAAATTACCCGTTTAAACCTGATTGACCAGCTCAAAAAAGAGCAGCAAACCAGCGGTAATTAACTTCACTCGATTATGGTTAGAACGTGTTGCCCACTATTGTGACTTCAGGGAGTATTGGTTTTTCAATAATATCAACATATATCTTGTTAAAAACTTTGCGCGAGGAAAACTAGTTTGGTTATCAGACAATTATTACACCGAAACTTGAAACCGAATTGATTCATTTGAGAGAAACTTGAAAAGGACAAAAATTTAGTCGAGAGTGTTCAAAGACGTGCAGAAAGGATGATTCCGGGCTTGAGAGACAAGTCCAGTGAGGAAAGATTTAAGATTATGAAGCTTCCAAGCCTCAGTTATCGAAGTCTGCGTGGTGACCCCATTGAAGTATACAAGTATACTCATGGTCAATACAAAGTCAAAGAAGGATTACTAGAATTTGAAACAAGAACCAACACCAGGGGCCACGACTATAAACTAAAAAACTGCGTTGTAACACATCCATGCGACTACATTTTTTCTCGCTTCGAGTCACCGACATGTGAAACAGCCTCCCTGATAGCATCGTTGATGCTCCGAGTATGAACGCCCTCAAGAACAGACTAGACGAAGCTATGCAGATGCATACGTTCAGTCTTAAAATTCCTAGCACCTTACGGACCGGGCAATAAGTCAAGCAGCTATCTCCATCTCAATTTTGAAAGATCGGGTTCCAATTAATTAAAGGCCGGATGCCTTGTAAATCAGGTCACGAAAAGTACATGAATCAGCAACAGGCCATGGGCCCATTTTTCAGTGCCGACACTTCAATTCTATTCTAATCCCAAGTGTTAGTAATCTCAAACCAATCTCATATATTTGTTAGTAAATAATTTTTGCGTTTACCATGTCTTTTAATGCTGTTAGCTTGCTGTTCATTGTTCTTATCTAACCGAGGTGAAATATTTTACACCCGTCAGCATTAAAAAGCAGCTGCCACGCATCAGCCCAGTCAAGTTACCTTTCAAGACCATTTGCGGTTGCATTTTATTTGACGCATCCTTCACTGTATTATAAACTTTTGTGTCATTGGAATACATGGAGCACGCGATTGACACAACTTCTGGTAGATCGTTTATAAAATCAACAAACAAAACAGGCCCAAGAACGCTTCCTTGATTGTGGCACGCCACTGCGTACTGATGCCCAGTCTGACACGGTTCCTTTAATACTGCCACTTTGTAGTCTACCTACTTGGAAATTCATGATCCATTGGCGCACATTTCCCTCTATTCACAATGACTTTACTTTACGTAACAGCAGCTCATGCGGAACACTATCAAAGCCTTTGCAAAATCGTGGTACACTGAATCCACTGGCTCCCAAAATCGAGGTACACTGAAATCCACAGGCGAGTCATATTTTTCAAGTTAGACAGGAGATTAGTGATGATAAGGTTTTCCAATGATATACGACCAATACAATGATATATAAAATTTTCCAATAATATACTGTCTTCTAATAGCATAAAAAATGACATTTTGATAAATAATTTCATTATAAATATCCCATTAGAACGTTAATTTATCGTTTTTTTTTTTAGAAAATTGGCAAATAAATAGACGTCGTTAACGGTATTGATATGTTCGATAAACTTCGTTCATAAGTACAGGCTGGGGCAGAGGAACTTGCATTTGAATTAGCCTTCCTGATGTGTGATTTGCCACGAGAGGCTTAATCAAGGGCGTAAACTGTAAAGTTTTGTTTATATGATGCGCGGCATTAATTTATATTTTTTCTTTGCAGTAATCGAGGATTGGACGAACGTGGAACGTGCTTTTGCGGTTGGCATAGCATAGCATTGTGAAATCGGCGCTGAAGCATAAGGCCTGATATAGCCTGTCGCCGATTCTTGTTTCGTGACTTGTCTACAGGATATCTAAATACTGGTCCTTCGACCGGTTCTTGCACAAACTATCGATTGTTTGAAATATCTACTAGACTTCCACAGTGTTCGATATGGTGCCAGGCATTTCAAGTCTGAACATATATTTCTCCATAGCTTCGTCTAATCTGTTCATGAACGCATTTGTACTCGGAGCGTCAACAATGTAATAGAATAGAATAGAAGTGTCGGCATTGAAGAAATAGGTCCATGGCCTGTTGCCGATTCTTGAACACCACGCAACTTTGGCTCGTCCGGAGACAACCAACGCCAATAGAAGGTTTAGTTTGCTTCTCTGATGGAGCCGCTGTCGGCTAGTCGGGTCTCCTGGAGAGCGGCGATATCGACTTTTAGTCTCGCGAGCTTACTATCGATGACGGCGGTCTGCCTTGCTTCGTCTAACTGCGTGAGATCACCGGCGGTCCCAGGGCACATGATCCTGTCATGAATCGAAGAGATTGAGGCAGTGGCTTTTTTCTTCTCATTTCGGAGTCAGCTGGTGGCCTGAGCCGCCCCACGTACCACCACCAAACGAGGAGAACGAGTCGATGAGCGAGGGAAAGAGTCGACTAATAAGAGAACGAGCCAGATAGCTACAGAGCCTGAGCAGGGTGGTATGGAGGGTCGGCTGTCGCCCAAGCAGCACTCCCCCCCCCCTCTCCTCGCAGCCGGGGTAATCAAGGGAAAGACAAGGTCAATGCAACTTGAACCCGGCTGCGCCGCAGGAGTTGCCTATGTTGATGTTCTAAATCAACTCACCTTAGGGACTCCAGCTCCCGATTTGCTGTCGGGGTTTACTTCCTTAGCCTTTCCCATGAGGGGAGGGGTTAGCCGCAAGGCAGCGGAGGTTTTGGTTCGGAGTTACCTTCTCCTAGATGAGCTACCTTCCAAGGTTGACGAGCCTCATCTGCCTGAGCTGATACTTGAGAGCCTAGGAGAACTGCAGGTGTTTAAACGGACAGGTGACGCACTTATAGCGTACCAGTCTCAGGAAACCACCTCCTGCTCGCGGTAGTCTCGTGAGAAGAGGCCGATAGAATGCCTACGCCGAAAAAAAACAATGCACACGAAAAAAAGAGAGTCCGACAGCAGCAGGTGGCCAACTTTGACCAGCAAAGCTCAAACGTGACTCCATGCGCACGCCTCTTTTCTAGTCTCTGAAGCCCCCAGCTGCTGGAGCTACCCAAACACAAATTTTGGGAGCCAGCACGAATGGCCTGTATGTAAGATCTATTTCCAGTGGTGGCAGATGAAACAATAAGACAGGCGGTGAGAACAACGGTCGCGTATTGGTCGCGACCAAAGTGACGTAAGGATGACGCACTGGCAACCCGACAATTCTCGCAGATGCCTCCATAACACTTGAGTAAGTTCAGCCTTGTCGCACACAATTTCTTCACCCATATAAATAAACAATTGAGAAAACTCTCCGCCAGTTAGTGCAAAAAATTGGGATGACTTGAAATTTAGTCAAATGAAATTTAGAAAACTTCGGAACACGTAAGGGTGGAATTTCACTCGAGTACATTATATCTTTTGATTTAGTTCTGAAATTTAGGTTCTTTCAAATGAGCATAAATAGTTCTTGCCAATTCTTTAAGTAGGCATACCTGCCATGAGGAAATTTTTTCATGTAAACATCAAGTTAGGCTTTACTGTCATTGACAAGTAGGCTTTACAGTCATTATTTTCAAGCACAGGTTGTTACATGGTAGAGTCAAATGATGGTACAGGTTGTTACACTCTACCATGGTACAGGTTGTTACATGGTAAAGATGGAGTTGTACACGCTTCATTTATTTTCTTTATTTATTCTTCAACTTCGACAATTTGACGTCATTTAATTCACTGTATGGTTTCTCTTACATTGTTAACCGTTCAAAAAAATTCATTTAAATTACTAATTTTGATTTAGTTATTATAGATAGGAAGTCTGGAAGATATGCTTTGTGAACCATAAACACATGTTCTATACGGGACTTTGTCCTTTTGATAAAACAGCACGATTCAGCACGCATGCCATTAAAACTCAATTTTAAATTCAACAAATGTGAATGACAAATAAATTATCCATGCAAGTAATTCAGGTACCATCATAAAAAAACCATACAACTTAAGGTCAAAATCAAATTTCATTTTTTAATTATAGACTGGATATTGGGCAAACTTTTTCAAGAACTGTGGGTGAAAGTGATTGTTTCACTAGCAATTAAAAAAACAGGTCACATTGTGCCTTCATGTTTAATTGCCACAGGTGAAATTATGAAATGGCCATGGTCACAGATAAAATTTCATTGTGGCTTTTAGCCTCATGGTATTTTTGGGCCGTAATAAGTGATAATAAATGTGTAGATTGGTTGGCCTATGCAGAAATATGACCTGAGGTGAGTGAGGACACTGTAGGGGACGAAAACTGGTTCTGACTCATTTACAGGCGGCTTCTGGGCAAAATTATAGTCCGGTTCAGACTAGTGGGCTTGATTTTAGTATACTTCTTGTGGTACAAAGCCATATCTGCATGGATTAAAAACCAGTACCATATAGAGGTATCATTGAAGACAAACATTTTAGGCACTGTCAAAACAACACAAGTTACCACTGTACTAAAGTCGCCACTCTCCAATAGAAACCACATGTTAAATAAACTGAAATAATTTCTGATTTAATTTCTATCTATAACTCAAAAGCAATATAATTTCTGACCAGTGTTACAGGTTAACAGTTCCACTGTTTATGGCAAGAGTTTAGCTCATTGACAAGTCAAGTGAAAAGTCTCCCTAAAGATGGAAGACCTAATTGTGATAGGTGAATATAGCAAATTAGCAAGAATAGTCACACGACATAACTTCATTTCATTACATCACAACACTGTTTATGGATTGTGCCTGAATTATATGGTTATAATACATAAAATTGGAGACTGATCAACTACAGATATTCCCCAAAAAACATCAGGGCACGGAGGCAAACCACAATTTTTTGTGGGAATTGGTTCATATTAATTTCCTAGTCTACTCAAGATTTAAGCCAATTTCTCATATTTGTGTATGATAATGCTGGTAACTGGTATCCATCATAATCCATTATACTTTACTGGTCTACTTATAGTACTCAAAAATGAACTTGAGGAAGCGTTTAAAAAATTCCCTGCTTCGACACTATGCATCAGGATCAGGGTAGAGCAACTTAATTCGCACGTTGAAAGTTGAAGGTGGAATCGTAATAATGATCATAATAATAGTTCACAAATTCAATGTCATTCCAGCTGAATCACTTGTTAAGGTCATGAATATCAGTCAAATTACAGAGTGATGGTCCTTCCCGTTTCAAGTTTTTTTCATGCTAAACAAAACTCTAATCATCTCTAGATATGCATCGTTTGCTATTCCATGATGTATTGATATATATTTCTAAGAATCATGAATAATGCAATTAGTCATTGACGTCATAACGACGAAGCCGACGATTGATGGCGTCATGGCCGGCGGCCGCAACGACCGTTTGACGTGAGAAATGCAACATTATTGATGTTACAAGTTCATTATTCAATATGGACGATAAATCACGATTAAAAACTCACTGCAGTACGAAATTCAGTTCTGCCCACCGACAACGCACAAGCGCAGTTTCAATCTTTGGTGATTTTTATCGAACACGAATTAACATGCATGGGCCTCGGCCAGGTCTAGGCGGTTGACCAGTGCAATGGAATCGCCATTAAGCACCTTGAGTATTAAAATAATGGTGGTACTACAAAACTGAACAAATGATGAATGAAACGTAAACAAACAACGTGGAAGAAACTCAAAATCTTTTCTGGTCACGCATTACAGCGTTTTAAGTAGATATTGAACTTAATTGTGACCAAATTTGAACAGGTAAGACAAAGAAATAATGCTCACACCACACGCGTAACTTCACACGAATTTGAAACCGCTACCGGCTACCCGATGAGCACGAGTCAGAGCAGAAACTTCTTTGACTGTGTATAGCCAAAAGAGGATTTAATGTAGTTTTATTTATATCACATGGGTAACGGTTACTAATCTGGTTAGAAGCAAAAACTTTAAATACACAGAAATATGGACAGAAGACTTTGTAAATATCATTCTATTTTTATAATAACTGTCGATGTGATGCTAAGAGATAACTCATTAAAAAACTAATGTGCAGAGCTGGGCAGCGCTACTTTGAAATTTAGCGGCCGCTACCGCTACCGCTACATGTTCTAAAAAAAAATCCGATAATGGCAGACAATGATCATGAACTGCACCGACATCCTCCACATCTGCCGATTTTTTTGTTACTGTACGCGATTCTAGACAAGCATTTGATGGCATGTGGCGCGATTACTGAAAGAAAGATTCATGGATAAAATAATATAATATGTGGGATCTATGGGAAATGTGTTAATATTTCCGATACCTTATTTTATGTGATGGCATATCTGAAAATCTAAATGTAGCGGGCGCTACCGCTACCGCTACACCCACTAGATTGTAGCGAGCGCTACCGCTACAGTAAAATGTAGCGCCGCTACAATGGCCAAAATTATTGGAATTCTCTAAATATTTATTGTTCTGCTATTGGGATTTACTCATAAACATTTAATGATAATAAAACATTTTTAAAACATATCAATGCAACTTTATTGCAATTAACCTAACCGAACTAGTACGGGTTAGATACAGTAAATAAAAGTTATTTTTATGTTTTACCTTCCCTACATGGATGTCTACTTTAATCTACCAATCTCAAAAATTATCCACATATACATATAAATTATACATATAAAAATCAGTCTTTTATTTGTATATATATGTGGATTAAAGTAGACATCCATGTAGGGAAGGTGACACATAAAAATAACTGTAAGGAAACTGAAACATGAAAAAATACCTGCAAGTGGTAACTGGTAACAACTTAACAAGTAACAACTAACATGTTGACACTAGTAACAGGCTGAGGTTGACAACATTACACCGAAATCTTTCGTACAGTTTTATTCTGTAATTTATATTATGTATGTATCATGCTGGTTTTTAAATAATATTTAATACTATCAAGTAAAATCTGAAGGCTCTATCTATAAATGTAGTGGTAGCGCTGTAGCGGCCGCTAGTAGCTGCCGCTACATGTAGCGCGCTACTGCCCACCTCTGCTAATAAGACAAACTAACTAGTGAATTCAACTGAACCTATCGCTTAATTTATAAACATAAATGGCTTCTGCTACGATATTTTATCTTTGATTCATGACCAAGCCATGATTACTGAATGATGCAATAAACCAATCAATGCTGAAGACGGCGGGACTATTTGCATTTAATCATGAAGGTCGAATAGTTTTCATGATAGATGACAATAACGCAGATGATAACGGTTCGATAAAAACGCAAATACAGACTTTCAAAAATTCTAATGTTATTATTAGTTTTTACTTTTCCAAAAGGTTTTTTAAACATAAATCAGTGTATTCGAATGATCCTTTTTTTCGATTAATCCTAATTACTGGTCAATTTGCGATATCAATTTGTAGTGTACACATTTCTCCCTCTTATTATATAAAACCGCAAAAAAGTATCAAATCATAGTTATACATTTCCCGAGTATAAAAACCTAGAACACACAATACTTTGAATAAAATATAATCGTTTCACAATTATAATGCGATGTGCGTATTGATGATTATAAATTGATCGTGCAGCAATATTAGTTTTAGTTAGTAAAAAAAGTTACTGAATACTTCACGAAGCTACCATTTGACAATATATTCGTGATTTACATCTATTTTCAAATAAAAAAATTAATTTATGAACGAAATACACGATATTAAATTTTATTGATGGCTTTAGAAAACTTATTGAGGATGGCCACTCGTAGAGAACCTACAATGCATCATCAATGAATTAGAACCTTTAAATCATTGATGAACCATTAATAAACTTCACCTCCAATCACGCATCTTCTCGATTTATTGGTGTTTTACTATCGTGTGATGGCTGAAGTGGCTACACATCAGTACGCCACAATATTATCCACCTGGCCCACTTAATAATCATAGGTGCTCCACTCCTAATTTTTATTTGGGTAGTTTCAGCAGGATGTAATTATAACATAAAATTCCCGAGTATAGACATAAATGAATAAATAAAACAACCGAACGACACAAAACAATTGAGATAAATATATTGAGAGATAAAAAATAATTATAGGGAAGTCTGTGAGCTGTTGCAGTACAGTTAAGTATAGGGAGTAACGTTTTACAATTCCATATACAATTTCAGGAATAAGGACTGAAAAACATTCACTCGTCAGGGTAAATGTTTGTTACATCGACCCGTCCTCGCCACATCAAGCAACGAGTCTTGCTTGGTAATAACACCGCACGAAGTACCTGAGATTTGCTGGAAATCAACCGTGGCTGGTTGATTACTGTTTAGTACTGTTACTGTGTTTGGCTCTAAGCCAATCTTTTTTTAAAAATATTGGAAATGAATGAAGTATCACAATGAAACTTCAAAGCTATGAAAGCGAACGGGTGAGGCAATGTTGCAGGAGGCGATGAAGTGCCGTCTTGTCACTCTCCATTCGTAGGGTCGCGGAACTGGATGGTCACTACCACGTACGATAACATGAATGCCACCGTCTGCAAGTAATAACAAGGAGAGTTCACATTACACGTAAAGTCGTACACGTATGAAAGTATAACATCGCTACGTCTATCAGGAATACAGGGAACAGTCCGCAACACACAGAAAGTCACATCATGTGCGACAACTTGAGCACGGTCGGATAAGCAGTTTAATCTCCTGAAGAATTCGCGATAAACTGAAATTTTGATTGCGTTCGAAAACATGAAGGCCTCCGTCCAGGAATAACGGGAAGCTGTCACAAAGCAAGGAAAGTCGCATCACGTTAGACAACATATAACGCCCGCAAGGAATAACGAAAAGAGATCACAACACACGGAAAGCCACATTGAAAGAAACTGACAGATGCTGATCCAGGGTAATGATCAGAGTCGGATATCAACCAGAGCACGCTGAAAAGTTTAGTGAACGAATTGCGACTCCAATTGCATTTTATTCTAGAAACAACAACCATAACAGGAGCAACAAGATGATAAGCGTTGTCAAATATCTCCGTGAGCGTGAGCTTATAGAGTAATCGCGTGAGAAGAAGAAATAAGCACAGCAGCTATATAAGATAAATGCAGTTAATGAAAAGGTACCATACAGTTTTTTTTAACGCGGATCAATGTTGACGTTGGTCTGTATTCCTCGTTTTTGTTTTGGGGCGAGGAGTTTCTTCAACTGCAGGTGAGACGCGCGGGACGCTCTCAAGGCTTGGATGCTCGTCGGCAGTATAAGGGAGTGACAAAGCTGGATCAGCAGCTAATATTGCATCTAAGTTCTTATGCTCTAAATAAAATCAATAGAATTTTAAAGCAATGCTAACTTGAAGTGCATCTCCCACGAGTTTGACCATTGTTAACGGAAATTGAGGCCAATTTAAATGCAAGTTTCTCTGTAGAAACGAATGCAAGTCTCGCACTGCGTCTTC
>NW_025943309.1:0-2361 GCF_000764305.2 Hyalella azteca | reverse complement strand
CGCGAGTCAGGAAAGGATAGCCGGGCTCGCGAGTCAGGAAAGGATAGCCGGGCTCGCGAGTCAGGAAAGGATAGCCGGGCTCGCGAGTCAGGAAAGGATAGCCGGGCTCGCAAGCCGGAGACGCTTAATAGACTTTTCAGCAAATCCAGCGGAGTGCGGCGGCCATTAGCTGTCGTCTATAATGCATAACTTCTCGCACAATTTCCAAAAAAATTCATTTAATATGCAGTAAATTATAAAAATGCTTTGGAAAACACTTTATAATTCCTGAATATTCGAGCTGAAGCGTTTTCACTAACGTGAAAGTTTTATGCTTTCAGCTGTAGTAAATGTAACTTCAAAGTTTAACGTACTTAAGTTTAGTGAGTGTAAATTTAAGCTTGAAAAGACAGAAAATCCACACAATAATGTCATACTTTTCGAATCAAATTACAGGCTCCTAAAGTTCTTAAATAATTAATGTATTTCTTACAATCAGTATGTGAACTAGAGATATTAAATATAGGTATAGATAGAGTATTATTATATTTAAAATTGTTAATAGATAACTTTATATTATATGCAAATTTATCTATAGGAAAATTTATATTGTCTCAAAATTTATTTATTTATTTATAGATAAATTTAACGATAAATTTCTGACAGATTTTGTACTGTTTTATTCGTAAATTTATTTGATGGTAGACTTCATGATTAATTTTCTATAAGGTATTAATGTGTACTCAGACATTGCTACCCTCTACATAAACAAAACAAAGATTTCCGTTTCCGTACGTAGACCCGTAGACCTTGTATCTTGATTATGCAACATGTCCGACATGTTGGTTTGATTTTTTAATATACTTTTTTTTTAACAATTTCTAAATTGATCTATGTTATTTAGTCGGTCTCATATCGAAAATTTAAAAAATTCACATGTAATGTAAAAACTATTTCAAAAATAAAATAATCATAACAACACGAAATTTTTTTAAAGACTGAAAATAAGAAATTACTCAAATATTAAAATTTAGTTTCCCTTCAAGTCTCACGCGACATTTCCTGATTTCTGACCAAATTTCCGACGCTGAACGCCGTCCTACCGCGACAGCTTTTCATCTCGCGCCCCCCGACTTGCCGACGGCGATTTCTCCTTATAAAGTCTTGTCGAAACTCTAATTAAGTGCTTCGCTCTCGGTTAATTAGTCAGAGATCCTAGACTAAAAGTTTGGCCGCGTCTTCTCGAGCTTTTCTTTGACTCTTTTAATTGCCAGTACTTGCTTCGAACGCGCCTCATTAACAGCAATGCCTGGCTGCTTCTCCTGGCCAAATCAAGGCGAATTTTACCCTTAAAATTCGTAAATTTTTTTGATGTCATGCTTTGGAATAACGTACAAACTATTGAGTACAAGAAATCTAGAAACTAATGTTCAACATGGCAGTTTATTTAAAATACTCTAATGTAACCGTTCAAAAACTGTCGAGAACATACGGATTCATGACATTAATAAATTACATATAGAATAACTATAATTTCCAATTTACTTTTCGTTTAGATCCGCCAACGCAAAACTTCCATTGAACGAGTCACAAAATCATCAAATAAATCACTACATTAAAAAAGTTACTTCACGCTTACGGGGCATCAAATGTGCTAAAAGTTTAATAACAGACGATGGCGCGTCCAATCGCGCCGTGCAACTAAATCCATCAAATGCTATTGTTTTATTAATACCAGATTGGAATATTTATTGGGTTTACGATGGCTAGGCGTGCGTAACCATTAAAAATTCACCACAATGTTTGCAACGTTAATAACAACCTGGTTAGCTTTTTAGACCCCATTTAATAATGCATAGAATCCAACTCAAATATGCACCGCAAGTATTCTGAACGACTTGTTTGTTCAGTAAAGTGAATACTTTTGGTTAGTTAAACAGTCAGTTAATAGAAGTAGCATGTGGTTGCAAAGTTTTTCAGTATAGTGAAGGTATCAATATTGTAGTTATGTTTAGATTCTAGCACGTGTTTCTTGAATATGTACAATATATAGAAATCATACATAGGAGAAAAATTACAATATTTTAAATATTCATATCTTATTTTGGCGTTTTTCAAAACTGTATTTTGAAATCAGGAAAAATAGGATGCACAGAACTTATTACTCATTTTAAATACGTAAGAAATTACAAAGGAATTTCATACATCATCACGGACCGTTAAGTGAAGCATACACTCAATGAGATAAGTAATGCCCCAATTTTACTTGGCATTTATTAAAATGAAAAGTTAACCCAGTTATACTAAAATTTCCCTCAAGGCTAAAATTCAGAGACGATGAAAATACATGTTTTCTAGGCTAAATGGTTGAAAATAAGATAT
>NW_025943308.1:0-728 GCF_000764305.2 Hyalella azteca | reverse complement strand
TGATCTGTCGTGAACGCATAAATCAACGGACATAGATGGTAATGGTACCGCTGGATAGGGCAGAATGTCAGCTTTAAGATGAGACTAAACGGGTAACTGAAGCGCAACTCAAGTAGACACTATATTTAAAGTGCTCAGCAGCAAATTAACTCCTATTTAATTTGTTAAAGAACTCCCCACCCGCCTCCCTTTCATGATCTGTCGTGAAAGCATAAATCAACGTACAGAGATGGCAATGGTACCGTTGGATAGGGCAGAATGTCAGCTTTAAGACGAGACTAAAAACCGGAAAAGCCAAATCCGAAAATTTTAGGGTATAACCCCCCCCTCTTCCTCAAAGACTAAGGAACCCGGTCCAACACAACTGTCGAAAAATTACAAGAACCGTGGTATAAACAAATTTTGAACGCACAATAAGGTATGAGGGGCATCTGGAAAGTAGTACTCGTTTGGGAACTGAACTAAAGGATGTAAATATTAACGAATGTAAACATGTTTATAGAAAAGGACATGTATTACACTACTTCTCTACATAATTTCCGGACAAATTTAAGTTTTTGTATGCCAGAGTCATATTCCTCCGCCGCCAGTGTTTCTGGGATCGGAAAGGTGTACAGCTCATCGATTTCATGACCCGTGGAGACACAATCAATGCCAATGCATATTGTGCAACATTAAAAAAATTACGGCGGGCAATTCAAAATCGACGGCGAGGTCTGTTGTCTACT
>NW_025943307.1:0-1211 GCF_000764305.2 Hyalella azteca | reverse complement strand
CTACAGTATGACTTCTAATTCTAGTCTAGAGTGATCATGAATTGTATGATCCTGCTAGTCACTTAGAAATATTGTACTGAATAGAAATAATGTACTATCCCAGTTGCTTTATCCAGACCCACTCATGCGTTGGCGAACCGTTGAACAAGTCGCTGCACCAAATACTTAAATTACATCAAAAAAAGGAGAAGTCTGTCATTTTCATTACTATTTTTTTCTTATTCGCCATCTATATATCGCTCACCTAAAACTTAGGATGCGGCTATTGGTTCAAATGTAAGGTAAAACTTATGACAGTTGGTGACAGTAAAAATTCAATGCTTCTTGGCATTTGTGATATGGGTTAGGTTTTAATTTGAGAACAAAGATTTAGAGGAAGCTCCCAACACTTTCACGACTTACACAGTCATTTTACATTCATATATTTTGGCTTTCTGTTCGATTTTGGTTGACACAAAAAATAAATACATTTGGTGAACACTGGAGTGCAGCGTCTCAAATCCGAACACGAATGCCTCCTGAATAATTGTTATTGCATTCTTAAGTGGACCATTTATTCTTATCATTTTTCGCATCGCAGCCGACAATTCGCTGCCAATGCTCTCATTGACAGTGTTTAGTGGCTATAGACAAACATCTGACATCTTTGGTTGTAAAAACAAACAGAAAAGTAATAATCAAGTTATTTTATTTATTCGTGATATTTCGATATCCTTCAAGTGCAGCTATCGCTAGAATAACGGAAGGCAATATTCCGGCGACAGCTACGATATGTATAAACTTATACGAACACTCTGAACCAACTGGATGGATAAGCAAACTCATTTTATCTTAAACCTACCTTAATATGGAGTGGTAGGTAAATACCTCATTAATGTGGTAAATGTTGACGGCTTACACCTTGGACCGTGATACTGTCTTGCTGGCTGCAAACTAGTTACCCCTACTATAAGTGCCAGATCCTTCTATAGATGTGGAGCGTCCTCCCACGGAAAGCTCTTGTCAATGTTACACTCCATGGGCTCAATGATGTCCTCTTTGAGCAGGAGGGACACCTGCTCGACAATGAATTCCTGATCGTCCTTGCTAAAACGTCGGGATTTAGCAGCTATAGGCTTACCATTAGGTGGCAAGTTAGGGAACAGGTGCGGCTCTGTCACAGCAGCAGCCGTAAGCGTACACGCACCACTGCTATTGTCAACAACCATTGG
>NW_025943306.1:0-836 GCF_000764305.2 Hyalella azteca | reverse complement strand
ATTTGTTTTTATTTTAAAAATAAAATTTAAAAAATTAATTTTCTTAATATTTCAAAATAAAATTAGAAATTCATTGTACATGTGTAACACCGGAGACACTGGATTCTTAAGAAGTGTTGTCTTTAAAAAGTAATTTTTAAGCGCATATTATTTTACTTCCTAACCGTTCGTTTAGCTATTTATTAACCGTAAATTTAGCTATTTATTAACCGAACACGTAACAACTCTCAAATAATAACAATTGGTCGTACAGCGAACCTATAAAATATGAAATACAGGTTCTGAAAATAATCGATGCGCATACTGCAGTGCAATATTTTTTGTCAGCCTTCATTATTTTCGTTTTCTCTGGGCAAACTGTTTTTCATGAACCTATGCAAAGTGATATTTCACTATATTATTGGAATGATAAAAATAGAGATCAAAATAATAATAAATATAGCAATGCGTAACGAAGCATTTCATTGTTTTTGTCACGTTGTTACAGATGATGTTGTTCCAATATTTTAGAATTGCTAAAAATAGTAACGATTATTGTCCGACTGAGTGGTAAGTAATTTATGAGAAATTTTGCTGAAGAATGTTTAAATGCGATATAAAGAGATTTTATTGAAATGTTTTCAGCACAATTTTCATTCGGCCATGCCGATAATTTCCGTCTTATTTCTTTCCCCGAGCAGCTAATCCAGTGACCAGCGCAACAATTATATCGCATTTAAATCAATTTTTAATCGCAAATTGCAATCGTATCAATTTTAAATCGCAATTGCATCAATTTTTAATCGCAATCGTATCAATTTTTAATATCAATCGTATCAATTTTAAATCGCAATTGC
>NW_025943305.1:0-574 GCF_000764305.2 Hyalella azteca | reverse complement strand
TAACATTTTCATGGACCTCCACAATACAGAGAAAGATTACTGCACTTCAAGAGAAATACCAATGAGAAAATTACTTCCATCTTTCCGCTATTTTTTTATTATAAAACCTTTATTCTAATCGTTTCAGGTATTTAAAATAAAAAAAAATTGTTTTCGGGACCAAAGACTATAACTCACCAGCGCGGTCGTTGTTATCGTTGTTATCGTCGTTGCTGTTGTTGGCGGTGACAAGCAGCAACGACGACAACAGCAACAAACACGTCACTGTTGCCTTTGTTGCCATCTTGTTATCTTGCTGTTGCTGCTGCTGTTGCTGTTGCTGCTGTTGTTGCTAAGGTCACAGCTGTAGTTACTGTTGCCAGAAGCAAGAGATAACTGCTGATGAAGCAAGATAACCGCTGATGTTGTTGCCGGAGGTATAAGATAACAGTCACTGTTGTCATCACAAACTGCACATCTGTTTCAATCTCATCATTCCACGTGAGCCATCATCACTCTAACTCAAATGAAGAATTATTAGTTATATATATTATTTTTTATTTATTAATACATTTTAAAATTTTAATCAAATAAT